>NC_134405.1:22157814-22457814 GCF_038048845.1 Mixophyes fleayi
AAGTTCTTTCAAAGCCACTTTCTCTGCATATGAAAGATTAGAATTCTTCTTTCTTACTGAAGAACATAAATCTCTAAATTAGTCCATGGTGGTTTTATCGGAACATTCTATCTGTGCACTTTTCATAGAAACAGAGAAGAAATCTGACTTAGGTTTGAGTTTCATATTACATATCGAAACGGTTTGGTTGATATAAAAAATGGGCAATGTATTAAATTCTTCTACATTATTAATCTCCCAAAGATCTTCTAGAATTGCTAAAGATTTAGAATCCTCCTCACTATCAAGTGGAATAGTCTGTACATCATGATCTAATTGCTTCTTTTCAAAAGTTTTTGTATTAAAATATCTCTTCCTACATGTGAGGATGCCACCCTTAGCTGATATGGCAGTTGCCCTCTGAGGGATTCAGCTCACTTGGGTAGACCAGATTATATTAGGCTTTATTATGACAGTACAACACCACAAGACGTTCACAAGCAACAGGATAAATGGTAGTATATACCCTCTAGCAGCCTCTTGCAGTCAGCACTCCAAAATAATAATATCAGTCTCTTTCAGGGTCTTATCTTCCCCCAATATCACCACTACCATTTAGCTAGACAGTTACCATGTCGCCCAGCCTGGGTTAGTGGTCCACACAGACCCTGTCCTGGTAGGGTTTCCCCCAGCAGCACTACAATGCCTGCTCAGAGTAATTTTTGCTGATGTCTTGTACACCAGGAGCCCCCAAGTTAGAATAGCTCTCTTGGCATTCTGCTCTCTCTTTAGTCTTGGATGTATACACAGGGAGTAAGGTCAAATGTCTCAATCCTCCCCCTTACAGCAGAGTCTATCAGTGGACACTTTAACTGTTAGACATACAGCTATTTGGCTGGATACACTAAATAAAGGGTTGCATTATAACATCACTTCATGCTTGTGTGAAACAACAAGTCATTTGACACATTGTATCTGCAACATTGCACAATCTGAGTCTGTGATACCTTTTGATACAATAACATTTATATTGATACATAGTCATACATTTCCCAATGCCATTTCAGCCAGTATATTACTGTGGAGGCACAATGCATATCATCTAGAAGTTCTAACCTAATTACCTCTCAGATTACCTGTTGACCTATCTAATTAACATGGGCTGTCAGCTAGCTATGTCAAGTTCCTCAGACATTGTTCTGATTACAATCCAAGTCTACGCCACACCTCATAACAATGAACATTTGAGATAAATGGTAATTACCTTAGCTAACACAAGCAAAATGACTTCTGCTGTCATGTTATTTTCATACAATATGGCAATATTCTATCTATTTCTAATACATACAATATTGCAGTCAATAGCAAGGGCAAAATGTACCTAATAACATGAAATAATAATACACATAATACACCGATGCTCTGGAGTATATACTTAGACTGGGCCAAGGATTAAAAAGTACATTAAACTGTTAGAAACAGGTGATGAATAAAAAGTTCTCAGTCCAGTTGCACCCCGTTTCGTGACACTACATAATAATATAATGAATCTATTTAATTCTGTAAACAAGTCGAAAAAAAGAGGAAAGGTCAAAATTCAGTCCCTAACCTATTATATCTATTTGGGCTTCTGATAGATTTTAACCGTGTCAAATTAAATACAACTTTAGTCTTAGTTTTCTTGACATTTTCTATTGTATCTTTGTCTTTATATTTATTTTCATTTATATTTGTATATTTGTTAATTTTACTTTTGTCATTTGTATCTCCATTTATACATCTTCTTCTATTCCCCACCTATTTACATTGACATTTTCCCCTTCTCTTTCCTCTGAAATGTTTCTTGATCTTTTCTGGGGACCTGGTGATAGTAGCTGATTTCGATTTTTGTGTTTCCAATCTTTTTCTCTTTGAGATTGGTATATTCCAAAAAAACAATGAATCATGAGATTAATGAACAAGGGAATCTGTCTGATTTGTTCTCTCACCTAATTTTTGGGTAGTAACGTTTTGAGATGTATTACTGGTGGTCTTGATTCTTGCACCCAACGTATATTGCAGCCTGTAGAAGTCACTTGAAACTCTATCCCTAACTTTTCTCATCTGATTACTTGGGTTTTTTTTGTGTCTGATACTGTGAATAGTCACCATAGGATTTGGGTTAACGCTAACCTTAACTCCTAACCCTAATACCCCTAGCCCCTAAAAAAATATTTACATGACATTAATGACTGGCGGGTCCGTCCATCGCCGCTTTAACACAAGTCGCGGTTTCTGATTACGTCATTTTGTAGAGTCAGTAACAGAGTGAGTCGTCCCATCAAGTCATCTGCATCCTGGTAAGTAGTCTGCTTTACAAGTCACTGTAATATGCAATCGGAGCCCTCATGTTGCCTTCTTCACTGTCGGGGTAGTCAGTACCGTTAATAGGTACTACACCCGTATATTCTTATGCCTGGAGAGGTTGTATAAAGGAGAGAAGGGGCAATCTCATACAGTTTGAGTACAGTAAGGGCGCGCTCACTTAATTTCAGTTCATGCAGAGCTGCAGACAGGCCTGTCAGTAGGCATATAATTTGCAGGTACATGAGGGCTTGTGCAAATTTCCGTTGCGATGACGATGATGATCATCAGCATGGATCTTTGCTGTTGTTCAAAAATACAAAAACAAATTAAACAGAGTGCCCCCACTCTATAAAAATAAAATCCTGCCATCATTAATGCTAATATTCAAGACTAGGCTATGACAAGCTGGGCTTAGGACAATTTAACAGGAAACCAAAATAATTGGATGCCCCTGTCATAATGTCCACTAACCCTAGCCTGATCAGCATAGGGCTGAATTTCCTAACGGTATTGAGCCACCAAAATGTGCCCCCCAAGGAGAAAACAGCCAAAGTACTAGGGGTCATCCCTAGTATTAGGGCTAACATGCTGGTGTTTGTAGAACTATAGGTACCAGCATACACATTGCTGGCAGAACATGCTAGCACTTGTAGAACTAATAGCATCAGCTTGCCCTTAAGATATGACAGAACATGCTGGAACCTGTATTTCACCAGAAAAATATTTTTTTTTTATTCTATTTTTCAACAATTGTATTACCCCACACCCAGCACATGCGATGAGCCCTAGTGCTTCAGTGCAGGTCTATTCCCCTTAGGGAATTCAGCACTGTGCTGAACAGACTAGGGCAGGTGGACAATATAAAAGGGGGACCTAGTGCTACCGTTTTACCGCTACCAGACTAGGCTATGAGCTTTGGTGCTGTCAAAAATTTTGTGAGCACATCATTTTAAAAAAATATATATAAATGATTATTGTCTTATTAGACTATCATAAAACACAAGTCATCAAGACAGCAGTTCAACATGCTTTACTCATATACACGTATTAAAACCTATATGCTAAGCCATATGGATATCAAAGTCTGTGCAGCTCAAATTTTGTGTCTCTCAACATATTGAAGTAGACATGCTATTCATGTAACTGCAATAGAATTAGATGTTGACGAATCTGAAGATACATCTGTTCCCAGGCATATCTATTCCAGGTGCTGACTTTATACACAATGATGATGACACTCAAAGGCACTATGAAGTCGCTTCTGATTGGCTATTTCCATTTTGATCTCTCCAGGTAATAGTATTTATTTCATCATCATCGCAGCTGTATTATATGAAGTTGCGTCCATCTATTCACATTTCATAATTGACATTTCCATTAGGACTACTGCAGAAAAGATTTGCATTTGATTTTTAAAGGGGAAAACAAATTATATTTGTATTCCATTTATTTTGTAGTCCTAAATTACTTTATCAAAGGAGACTGTTGATTTTTACTGTTCTATTCGTTCATGTATTTTTAAAATGTTCATGTTTTAAAACAAACTACCCAAGCGGATTTTGTTATCTTTTTTGTTACATGTTGCTGGAGACTGACACATGCTCTTAAGATCAACAGGATTTCAAGAAAAGATTGATTATGGATATGCTGATCATCTTCTATTCTCATGTGAGTGTAAAATCATTAGTTACTACATGAACCCACAGTCTCGCACTAATGTTACTTAATTTTTGTTATTGTTGAAGATCAGATCTATGATTTATCCAGAAAATTTGAACATTATGTAAGTAGTATTCTATACTAATCAGTTTCCCATGGCATGATTTTTTTAAGCACTGTGTGGTTATCAAGTTTTTTAACGATTTACATTGTATTTGTCAATTTGAATTATACTACATGCAACACTCTTAGCATCATCGTGGTTCCAGACTGAGTCCAGCTTCTGCAGCATTGACCAATGTTGGCTTACATCCGGAGGGTGTGGGTCTCCATTTCCAGACCGTTTCCTGTTCATGCCAACCCCTAACACGGCTGCATGTGCTTCCCTTAGTTTGATGAGCGTCCTCTCTTGAGTAAGTGACCCCTCCAGGGATTATTTTCAGCAGCTCTGTGCCACATTCACAATAAAAAAGGGCTCCTCGACTACTGTGGGCTTAGATTTTATCTGTCTGCTCCTAGCAGTAGTCATTACAAGATACATTAACAAGAGTGGGCTTCTTCGAGCCGCACATAGCGGTAGCTCTAAGACTCTTGTCTATTATTCAACAAGGACTCCCTATTCGAACATATGCAATTACAGGAAAGCAGGATTTCATAATCTACAAATATCTATCACTTCTAGTAATGTCCTAGAAGCCTGGTATTCTACTGTAGGTATTGATAACTCTGCCAAATGCTAAACATTTAGCTGAAGCTACAAACCTCTGAGAGAGATAATACAATAAGAAGTTCTTCAGTTTACACAATCGCTCATTATCTGCATTTGGATCTCTGCTGCCACCTTGTTCTTCTTGAATATAGTGCAGCTGCAGTCCAAGTTTTCATTTATTTAATATATCCTATCTTTCTGCAAATAGGCATGTGATTGGTACAGGACTGTTATGCATGTTTTGTTGCTATCCAATAACGATTGTCGAATCTCAATTTGTGTTTCCAACGCACAAATATTTATTCTCAAAAAGTAGCAGAATAAATCAAGCGAAATAATACTAAGTACAGTCGTTACTTATCGCAGGCTCTCTGGATCCAGTGAACAGTCATTCAGGTCTGAAGTCTGTGGTCAAGATGACTGAACACTAGATGAAAAGCTCCTGCTTATATGCAAACAGAAATACAGTAAAACAATGCAGATGGTGTGGCTTGCTTCTATTGGTCCTGGCTTCAGGAAGGTCCAGGGGGTTGCAGATCATAGGCTAGTTCAAACTAAGAATCCAAAGGTGGGGGTCATCTCTCCAGGGGATGTGCTCCGTTCTTCCCGCCAAGACTCCAGTTTCAACTAGTCCATTAGCATTTTATAGTCAGCATCATATTAAAGATTTATTCCGTAACATCAATAACTAGAGTATGCGATGTGCGATCTCTTCGCCGAATGAACCGGACAGCTGCTGATGAATAGGGGATTAATATGATACCAGACATGACACATTTCCTTTAACCTGAACCATAGGTTTTACTAATATGCATATAACTTATAATATTAAACATGAATACTACTACATTTCGACATAAATGACTATGTGTTGCAACTATGATTATTGTGTACTATTTACAACTGTATATGTTTGTGCAAATGTGTGTAAAAGTGTAGAAATTGTTTATTGCCACGTGTTGCGGCTGGATACGCCCTTCCACGATACAATACGCATCTTTTCAGACAAAGATAACCAAGTTTGCTCGATATTAATTGAAATGACTTTATCCAATTTGCTGACTTCGACAGGACTTATAAACACTCCTTGCTAGATAATTACAGAAAACTGGCTAGTATCCTGGAGCCACAAATCCATGGATTAACTATCTTAAATTCTGTTCTTTTCAGGGGCAGCGGCTTCATGCATCCTGTTGAGTTACATTAACCTGCTATGATATAAAATTGTACTACAGATATTTAATCTGTTTCTATCATTTCAATTAGGAAATATAGAAAGGGGTCAGCTGAGAAAGTTTTTTAAAAAAAAGAATAGCATCCTCCTCCACAATCTGATCTGCTCCAATTTCTCTTTACCTACTGAAAATAGCTCATCTTCAGCAGCCTCCCACTTTCCTACCCAATCCATGTCAAATGGAGACCTGGGAGAAATGCTTAGGTACCTTGACACCTTACCAACAAAGCAAAATATACCACATCTGGAGCACAGGCTCCAAGAGTGGCTAAACTCACAGATTGTTAATCTTAAACAAGAACTTTCACATGTTACGACCAAGGTGACAGCTCTGGAGAATAACCAGGAGGAACAGACTGATCTTCTCACCCAACCCAGAGAAAAAGTAGACAAACAAGAGAAAGAGATATGTGAAATGCAAAGACACTTCGAAGACCTTGATAACCAAGGTAGATATAATAACTTAAGGGTCAGAGAAGTCCCAGAAAATGTCTCCCTCATGGCATTGCTGAAGCTCTCACAAAAATATTTAATGAGATCTTGGACATTGATCTCAACAACTTAATATTGTTTGACAGGGGGTACAGGGTGCTGTTGCTGCTCTGTCTTATGGAGGCCCTCAGACAGAGCAGCCACAGGACATTATTTGTCGCCTTCACTATTACAGGGTTATGGAGGAGATTGTTTAAAAATCCAGAAGGCTCGAGGTAATTAAATTCATCGGCCATCAAATCCAAGTTTTCCTGGATTTATCCTGAAAAAAGCTGCAACAACAATATCTCCTTAGGCCATTGAGTGATGAACTGAAAAAAAGAATATTGAGTTTCGCTGGGGATTTCCATTGAACATTCAGGCAACCCATGATGGCAAATCTGCAAAACTTTGCAACTCAGAGGAGCTGGCAAAATTTTATGACATTTTTGGCCTGCAGATGATGTCCCTCTCAGTCTTCTTGCGCTGCTCCAGATTGAGGAGAGGCAGACCAGCAGATGGCACAAGAAGTCTCGGGCAGAAGCTTGCCATGAGGATACCTCCAGATCTTAATTGCCACAGTATCTCCGAAAGTCCATTTTCTTACTATTCAACAATGTTGCTTATTTTATGCCCTTAGAGTAGTATATCTTACTTTATGTAGTCTAATATTCCTAAATGGCCAAACCTATGCACTTGCCCAATTTAGATACCATTTCGCCTTGAGGGTTTCTACTGATCCCGTCTATAGTAAAATAGAACTACTGTCCTTGCCAATTTCACTATTTATATTAAATTGGGCCTAAATTTATATAGCATCCTCATTCTATTCCCCCGACAGGTCTAAATTTTTCCCATCACCCTTTGAGTAGTCAGCTATCAACTAGTGGTCTCGTGGTAGCCTGCTTCACTAACATGCATCAAACAATTTACACTTGTATTTAATCAGAGTTTCTTCTTTGAACTTTTATTTCCTTTAGGTTAATGTTTTCATATTATATCTTAAAATGTTTTTATACTATATTTATGGAGGCTGATTCTGTCTTAACCCTAATTATTTATTCTGCTCTTTTACCTCTTATACATGTTGCTCATTAGACTTACCATGTTACGAAAAGAGGAGCTTATTCCCCTTATCCCTAACTTGGCAGGGGTGTTACTTTCTTGTTTGTATACTTATCACTGTTTTTGATTGTTGTTTGTGATTCCCCTTCCCTCTCTCCCCTTCCTTTTTACCTCTGCTTTCCACCTTCTTCTCCCCTACTCTTTTGTCTTTGTTTTTTCTCCCCAGATCCACAGATCTTGGGAGAAGCAGGAAGTCTCACCATTTTCATGATGATCTCTACCATAGATAAAGTATATTCTGATAATTCTGAAGGCAAATCAAAAGAGGTTGTAACTCTTGTTTTAAACTGGTTCCAACTCACATCAGCTTTATCTTTTCAGCTGGGATAAAAGAGGGGGATTCTTGTAAAAGGGAATATATTTAATCAAATGTACACTTTTGCTAATCCTTATGCACCAAATCATGGTCAACCCTCTTTCATAACTTTTGTGTTGGACCAGATTGCTCTATACCACAGGAAGGCATTTTGATAATGGGAGGAGATTTTAATTGGGCTCTTGACCCTCTTATGGACTCAAATACAGTGAACAGGAGAAGCTGGAAGGGTAATACGAATGTTCCATGACCACCAGCTGCCCCGAATATGAAGACTCAGTTAACCAGATGTTGAAGTTTACACATATTTCTCACAGGTGCACTCCACATAAAGCAGGATTGATTATTTATTTATAGAACATAGACACCTTCATCTATTATCTGATGCCAATATTGACAAATTTTATGGTAAGCCCCTACATCAATGTACATTACTATTTCGTAGGGACTAGACTTGGCATTTTAATGAGATACTGTGACAGGATGAACCTCACTGAAAATGGCAATGTCATCCAAATAAGCCTGAGCAAAGCCTTTACACCCTTTCAGCATGTAATCAACCACACGCTAGAAAGTGACTGACGCGTTCCTAATCCCAAATGGCATGGACTTGAACTCAAACATCACCCAATGGGGTGATGAACGTCGACCATTCTTGAGGCTCTGGGGTCAGAGGTATCTGCTAATACCCCTTGCTCAAATGTTGAAATGTACTTTGCTCCAGCTAACTCATTTAACAGAGCACCAATGCGGGGCAGGGGATTGGCATCAGACACAGTCACATCGTTCAACTGGCAGTAATATTCACAAAACCGTGTTGTTTTGACATTTTTGGGAACCAAAACAACTGAGGACCCACATGAACTGCGTAATGGCTGGATCATATCTAGCATCTCCTGCACCTCCCTGTATTTACATTCCTTGGCCTCTGGTGAGACAAAGACTGGGAAGTGGGTTGCCCAATTGGCTTATGCTCACCAGTCTCCACATGGTACATCACTAAGAAAGTCTGGCCGGGCTTCCTACTACATCGAGGTCAAATTGAAGCACTTCTGCTCCCTCTTGCGGGCACTGAACTGCTCATTACAGCTCACTTCCTCAAGACCACCTCCATCTCTGGCATCTGTGAGGAGGTGCTAACCACTAAGCCACCGTGCTGCCCACAGATGTGTATAACTAACTGATGTATGTAACTGACTGATGTATGTCACTGACTGATGTGAATGGATGAAAGTTATGGAGGTCCACATTAGTTTTTGTCTCAGGGGTTCCTATAATTGTAATGCTATTTGGCATGATATATTAAGGAAATTAAGGCAAAAAAAAAAAGTACATTTTCTCCTGGACAAAACCATGTTACAATGCAAGGATTGCAAATTAGTTTATTGTTTTGCACATAAGGCAAATACTGACTGTTTTTTCATGTAGCACACAATTAGTTGATAGCTTTATTTTTAAACTGAAATATAAAATTGATATAGGACATGCCCTACCACTATTATAAATCTGACCCTGTCCCCTTCAATGCAACATGGTTTTGCCAAGGTGAAAAGTTACTCCTTTTTTTGTTTTACTTTCCTTAATGAATCAGGCCCATTATGTCTAGTACAACCTCATCTAGAATTCTGTGCTCAGTTCTGGAGGTCATATCTCCAGAAGGATATAAATACATTACCGACTGTACACATAAGGAAAACTAAAATGGTGCATGGCCTACAGCACTAAACTTACCCGGAAATACTAAAAGATCTTAATATGTATAGTTTGGAGTAGAAGGGAAACGGGAGACATAGAAACTTTCAAATATATCAAAGGTTTGAACAAGGTACAGGAGGGAAACATTCTTCAAAGTAAGAGAAATATTAGAACATGAGGACATGCACTGAGACTGGAGGGAAGTAGGTTCAGAAGAAATTGGAGGAAAAATTTATTTCACAGAAAGGAAGGGTAGTGGATAAGTGGAATAGCCTCCCATCAGAGGTGGTAGAGGATAATACAGTAGAACAGTTTAAACATGCTTGGGATAGTCAAAATAATTTTCTTATAAAGAGTTAAGGATCGAATAGGATTTGATGTTTCCAACAATGGGCCGACTAGATGGGCCAAGCGGTTCATATCTGCCATCAAATTTTAAATTTTATATTTCTATGTTTCTATGTCTAGAGGAATATTTGAGATCAGCGACTTTGTATCATAGCGTCATTACCTCTTTTTGAAAGGAACCGCAGTCGTCTATTTCAACAATTTTTGATTTAATTTCTAGAAGGGATGAACACATCTTGGATGTTGAATCTGCCTTAAGTGATATTTATACTGTCTGGGTGCGGACTAAGGAAACTTCCACACTGAAACGAGAGATTCGATACTGCAGAGGACAGCAAAGTGAGTGACAACTAATCTTGGTGTTTCCTACTAAATGTAATCTGTATACATGGTAACTTGGAGATTTTATACATATTCTCACCTAATGCAGGATCTATGAAAATCGGGATTCAAATTTATGATTGACTAGCAGAATACCCGGCGTTGCCCGGGATTTAAAGAATGTTTATTTACAAAAATCAATCTAAATATTAAACATACATGTAAATATCATGTTAAAATTGGACCAGTAGAAGGTGAAAAGTAAAAATGTCAAACTGTATTTGAACTGTATACGATGGAACGAACCGATAAACAATTACTTCAAAACAGCTTGATAAACTATATTTCTCATTTCTTCATTTGGGGCAAATACATACAAATTTCTTGGTGATCCAACTCTTGAGCACACAACGTAAAATTGTGCATGACAAAAGCAAGGTGATTCCAAGTTGACTCCAGCTACATGTAAAGATTGTCCTTGGGCCTTATTGATAGACCTGGCAAAAGCTAAACGAACTGGAAATTGTAGACGCTTAAATTGAAATGGCATATCAGATGGAATGAGAGGTATGCGTGGAATGAAAGCATTGTCACCTTTTGCACAGCCTGTCAAAATAGTTGCTTCAATGACATGAAAATTGAGCTTTTGGACTACTAATCTTGTACCGTTACAAAGTCTTGGAGGATTTAAATTTCTGAGAAGCATAATGGGTGATCTAATCTTCAGTACCAGGTTATGCGGTGGCATTCCGGGAGGTTCTAAAGAGTTTAAAAATTCAGTAGGATAGTGCACAGCCTCATTTTCTTCAACAACGGTATCTATTGATTTGTATAATATGGCTTTTCCAGGCAACTCTTCTTGAATCTTTAAGTTGATGTTGTTTACACAATTATTTTAGTTACTGGATGAAGCGGCATTAAACCATTCCCAATATTTAACAAATGATCAGCAAACTGACCGTCCATTGTGTTGCCATGCAGAGAAACTCTCATATTTGTGGTTAGTCGCAAAGTGCGAACATGCCTCCAAAGATGTGATGATTTAAGGCATGCATTAATTTTATCCACCATTGTTCCTTTTGGAATGACCGGCAATGTTTGTCAAAAATCTTTAGCCAATACAACAGTGACTCCACCCATTAGTAAATCATTGCCTCTTAAAAATAGAAGTGTTTGATTGAGGGCCTGTAAAGCATTTTTGTGTGACATGGTGCATTCATCTCATACAATGACCTGACATTCCTGCAGAATCTGAGCTTTTTCTGTTCGTTTAGTGATATTGCAGACGGGAGTTTCACTTCGGGCCAGATTAAGCGGTAACTTGAAAGCTGAATGTGCTGTTCTTCCACCAGGGAGCAAAGTTGCAGCAATTCCAGAAGAGGCCACAGCAATAGCTATCTTGGAATGTACTCGAATTTTAGCAAGTAACAACTTGATGAGAAACGTCTTACCTGTTCTTCCGGGTGCATCCAGAAAAAATATATTTCCCCCTTTTTTTGGAACTTCTTCCAAGACATTGTTCCAGACATTCTAGAGTTATGGTCGTTTTTGATGATTTTTAGGTGTTACCCCCCTCGCCACCCCCACCCTTAGGAGTGCTAGGGGTGTCTTGCCCCAACAATATTTGTTGTCAGACTGTAAGTTATATGTGTACCAGGTTTGGTGTAAATTGTTCCAGACATTCCAGAGTTATGGTCGTTTTCGATGATTTTTAGGTGTTACCCCCCTCGCCACCCCCACCCTTAGGAGTGCTAGGGGTGTCTTGCCCTCACAATATTTGTTGTCAGAATGTAAGTCATATGTGTACCAGGTTTGGTGTAAATTGTTCCAGTCATTCCAGAGTTATGATTGTTTTCGATGATTTTTATGTGTTACACCCCTCGCCACCCCCACCCCATAATGAATTTCAATTTTAATTTTTTTTTGTTGCCTCCGTCATGTTTTAATACACTCGTATGCAAAATTTCATGATCTTCGCTTGAAAAATGTAGATTTGTATAGAAAGACAGACAGAAGGACAGAAGGACAAATTTTCTCTTTTATATATTAGATTATTGTTATTAATCATCACACATTTTGAATGCAGCCTTCAAGCCCTTTATATATCAAATAGAGATTTCATATCAGTTCTGTTATTGTATGAATTTAGATTTTATTAATAAATGTATATTTCATTTATAGAAACATAAAGGAGTTGTGACATTTATTTCCATTTAACTCAAATGTATTGTTAGATAAGCACTCCTGGAGTTAAATGTACCAAGCTGTGAGTTTCCCGCAACTTTGAAAGTAAAGATGTCGCCTATAGCAACCAATCAGATTCTAGTTTTCATTTTGTAGAATGTACTAAATAAATGATAGCTAGAGTCTGATTGGTTGCTATAGGCAACATCTCCACTTTTCAAACCCACCAAAAACTTGCAACTTGATACATTTACCCCTTGTTGTCAGACCTTCAGCACAGTTCTCAAAAACAATTTGTTACATCTATCCATTTCATATGTAAACTTTGCACAAACCATGAGAACAGCAGCTTAGTGTCTGCCGACAACAGCATAATATTAATTTAACTAGTTTTAGCGCCCAAGGGAATTTCTTCTGCCTATCTTTGGAACAGATGGTCAGATTACCACTGCTCTAGTTAAAAGATAGGCAGATAAAAAAAAATAATCTGTGGTTTATAACACTGTCTACACCATCGACTCATTGCCTATTATAATGTGATGTCACATATCATAATGGTGTTTTCAGCTCAGGTGACAGTTTCAAGGACATTGATCATCTCGGTGGTGTGTCTCAGATAGCTGTGTAGGGTTGCCACCAGTGGTAAATTGTGAATTGATTGGCCTCCCGATTGGTTTTGTTGGATTTTTGTGACACTTTAAAAAGAACAAAAAAATGAGTAATATAGGGTTTTGAATTGTATATATGCATGTTTTGTTTAGAAGGTCATTATTTAGTAATGATGTCCACCTAAATTTAATTTTTGAGTGGTCATTTTTTAGAGATTCATAGGAGAGCTTTCAAATAGCAATCTATATGCTTTTATAATATAGTAAGCCTTGTTTATGAATCTCTCTGCCTTTGTCTACTGATGTAATGTTTACATCATCATTATTTCTAAGGGAGTTTACAGCTTCTTTTTGTATTTTTGTTTGGTTCAGTTTGGCTTTGAGTTAATATAACCAAATCAACCAATATTTGTACCAGAATTGTTCTATATCAGTGTTAATTTTCCTAGAATATAAATGTTTGTATAGAACCAGGGATATCAGGCTATAACTGTGTCCTCTTCACATAAATTATGTTTGGTATTATATGTATCAATACATTTGCTTGTGTATCTTTACATGCATATTGTTCTACAACAGAGTTATCTACATTGGATGAGTTTTATTAGACTAGTTTTCCAACATTCATGTTAGACTAGCATCTCTGTAATCAATTATCTATGGATTTTTATGTATATAGATCACTACAAATATGCTGAATAACCCACTTTCACTGTTCACCAAATTTCATAGCCAATGAGACTTTGTACAATTTCCCTGATGAAGTTCGCACATGCGTGAATGAACTATGTCAGCATCCGCAATCACAGCATTCCGAACTTGTTTGGAAAACTTGGTTACTGTATCTTCTATCAGGCTCCATGGCAACAGAAGTCAACACAAGAGGAATCCTGCGCAGCGCAACTCAGAAAGACTGAAATTCAGGGTTTCCCACAATTTGACTACTTTGCAATATGGACTTTGGAAATTTTAGCATCCATTTTTCTTATGCTCATTTTTAATTGTTTAATCTACTAATGCATTTTTATTATATCTGGTAATAAAAACATTTTTCACTGAAAAACATAATTTTAACAAAATTTAATTGTTCATATTGCATGGACTAATTCTAGTTTCCCTCATTTTGAGCATTTATATACAATTATCTAATATTGTTCAATACATTGCACACTCTGCAAAGAATGTTAATTTGAAAATGGTTACCATGTTGAATATCCTTGATACAATGCCTACTGCTTGTCTTCCCTCTCCCCATTTGTCACACATGTACCTCTCTCCAATATACACTAGACACACTAGACATTAGCAATGTTTAAGAGGCATCTAGAAGATATATTTATAACTATGGTACAGATGGAAAGTAAAAGATGTATTCCTGCAATTTTACTGAAGAAAGAAAGATTATGTAATATGTAGGGTAAGCCATGAGAGTAAAAGAAGATTACAGAAACAAAAGAAAAAGCTCAGGGAAGAAAGTGGAAGATCCTTTATCCTTCTCCTCGGCTCAACTTCAAGTTTAGGAAATTCAAGGCAGAATAATCTTGCCAATATTTGCAGCAATAATTTGTTTTATATTTTGTTGGTTGATCTTAGTTTTTCAAACTGGTTGACAATATAATTATATTACATACATAGAATATGAACAAAATAAATTCTAGCATGTGAGAAAATAATTCCAAGATCTTTGTGACAGACTGAACTTCGCTGCTCACATTGTAATTAGCCAGAGTCAGCTCAAAGTGATAGAAATGTTCGACAGAGATATTTTACAATACAAAGAATGTTTTATTACATTACAGTTTAACAGGAAATAGTCAATTATAAATATGATTTTTGCAGATGATTTTATCTTCTTGCGCTCAGACTGATGTCAGTCTCTTCTCATGAGATATTCCCTGGAGTTCATGTCAGGTCTGAACACTATGATGAAACATTTAGGAAGAAACATGCAGATCACCAGAGCCCAACTGGATGCCAAAATGGCAAAGATTTCCATTGCCACAGTGTATTGTCCCTGAGCACTGAGGGAGGCTGGGATAAAAGACACCCAGACACTGAGGAAGGCCAACATGCTGAAAGTAATAAACTGGGCTTCATTGAAGCTGTCAGGAAGTCTACGAGCCAGGAAGGCAACAATGAAACTAATGGTGGCCAGAAGAAAAAGATAACCTAGCATGGTCCAAAAGGCAATGGGGGAGCCCTCATTGCACTCAATAATGATAAATCCTGGTTTGGTTTGAGTGTTGTATTGTGTGAAAGGAGGGGTAAGTGACAACCAAGTGAGACACAAGAGGAACTGTAAAATAAAACAAGTAAAAATGATCATGTAGGACACTTGAGGTCTGGTCCATCTCCTTAGGCTGCTGCCCGGTTTAGTGGCCATAAAAGCAAAAACCACTATGATAGTTTTTGCTAAAATGCAAGAGATACAAAGAGCAAAAACCAGTCCAAAAGCAGCTTGACGTAGAAGACAATTCTCAGGTTGGGGATAACCAATGAAGACTAAAGAGCAGAGGAAACACAAAGACAGGGACACCAACAGAAGGCAACTTAGAGAATAATTGTTAGCTTTCACTATAGGTGTGTCCTTATAGTGGTTGAAAAGTCCTAAAATAAAAGCAGGAATGAAGCAGGACACTATGCTTGATGCTGCCAATGCTGCTCCTAATAGATCTTCATAGCATAGATACTCAGTAGTCTTCTGTAGACATTTGGTTTTCTGGAGATTCGGCCACTGATCCCAGGGACACTTCAGACAATTAACAGAATCTAAGTGATAGGATTGTTAAATTATTGCATATATGGGATAATGTATGTTTACATCTTGCATTCCAAATAACACACACATATATATATATATATATATATATATATATATATATATATATATATATATATTTAACACAGTAATGTGTAAAACAGTATGTATCAGTCTTACGTCTCTGATTTAGAGATATACATGTAGGAGATTTAACTAACAATTGACTTTGGAAATCTTTGACTCTGTTTCCCCTACTGATCTTACATATTTTAATCTTTATATTTCCCTTTTAGTTTCAGTTTTAATAAAGTTAAATAAAAGTACATTTTTAATATGCGTCTTTGATAGGCTGTATGGCTGATATATGACATAATCATTTTCCATTTTCCTGTCTCCTCCAGTTTATGACAATACTTATTGAATGTATTTCAGAATGATAGGTGTACCTCCCACAAGCAGCATTTCTCTAATTTTTTTTTTGTTAGTGCATGGTAGTTCTATGTTCATCAAGTATTTTAAGAGCAGCATAAGATATCCCAAGCTCCAGAACAAGATATTAACTTCTTCTTATGTCCCTAGTATCTCAGATGCATCAGCAGGTCCATCACTTACCTGTCTGGTTGGATATTTCTCCTTGTAGACAGGGGACACATTCAAAACAACAAGCAGGTTGTCCTCTTATAGCGGCTTTCCTGAAACCTGGGAGACAGCTCTCACTGCAGACTGAGCGAGGGATCTGGTGACATGACCCAATGTTTAGATTATGTATTCAAAAACAATTAGGAAACATTACTCTCCAATATGTACCATGCCTTGCTTGAGACCTCAGACTTAATAAAGACATATTTACACCAATACCAATAACACAACTCACTTTGGTGTTTTTCCTCAACATAGGGAGGACAATAGACTTATAGCTACTTCAATCTGAACACATGGATCACCATGAGGCTTATAAATAAATGTCATAGACAACTGCAGATACAGTCTGACAGTGAATGGTTTTTCAAAGCTCCCCTTATACCCACTGCCTAGAAACTTGTTAAAAATCCCTATACGTTGTATTTCTCTTATACCCAATGATGATGACTGATGGCAGTTTTTAGATTATAGATTTCTTCAAGCAAATTCTATGTAAGAATATTTTTTTCTGTGGTTGTATTAATCTTGAGCATAAACATTTCTACAGGCCTTTCGTTATGACTGTAATTTACAGGTGAATCGTGTTTCTCTGAGCCAACAGTTAGACTGTGCAACGTTAACCATGATACTTCCACTATACTTCACTAGAAGTATTGCACACTTACTTATAAACAGTAAGATTGATGCGTCAGGTGCTCATTTGGTTAAATTGAAAATGCTCCATCTGAAGAAATAGAGGCTATACCCAAAATAGCACGGTTTACTTTTCTCTCATCTAACTACCACAACACGATTGTAAGATTAGTTGAGTCACACCCACCCTTAGATTATTACCTAGTTTTCACAATACATTCCTTCTTGTGTACCTACCCCACAACCAGAGACAACTGAAGTGATTTGTAAATGTTTTAAATGAAACAGAAAGTGATGAGTTAGAAGAGGACAGTATATCAGAAATTCTGAAGGTTATTGCTCATTTATGTTCCCAAAATTCAAATAAAGTGGTAAACGTCACTTTGCTTATCTATACTTCTATTCACTGATCTCACTCAACAACTGTTTACTAACCTGAAGTCTAAACATCTTCCAAAAAACTCCCCCCCAATTACATCCCCTGATACAACCTGAGTGAGGCTCATCCTGCAATTTTGACACTGATCTTTTAGTTAATGTAGGAAACCTCTGCAATTTTTTTTTTCTCATAGGAAGGATAAAAATCTGATTTTTGTTCAACACACATCCATAGGCAAACCGAGAGGGGTTTTTTCTAGTGCCTGGAAACCCCCTTCCAAGCCTGGGGCACTGTATAACTGAGGTGGCTAGACCCTGCCCCCGCTTCACACAACTCTGTTTGAAAAGCAAGAGCTGCGTGAACCCAACAGTAGTGCATGCAGCATTGCCCATGTATATTATGGGGATAGGAAGAGTTGGAGAGCAGCCAAGCACTGTCTAATATTATAGCAACGCCCCCATGCATGCTGGTCACGCCCACTGGTGGCGTGGTGTGGAAACCCCCCTCTACAAATCCTGCATTTGCCCCTGACATCCTTCCACTACTAGAGAATAAATAAGCCGGTTAATTTCATATTATACATCATACCAGCAGCTTGACAATATAAATGCCCTATGTATACAAAACAATATGACAGTTGTCAGCGCTTTACCTTAACTATACATATCTGCATGCATCTATCTCAACAAGGACCCTCAGAAGAACTAGGGAAGTGTTATCTGTAATAACTTAAATACAGGCATCACATTATTCATTTTATATTTCCAACATGAAATAAAGCTTAGTCTTATCTATTGTACTGCAAGACAGCAACAAAATGTCATGACTTGAGTCAAGATTTTTTTTCCCATACATTTGACATTAATCTACATAACGCAATATTTCTCTTAAAACTTCACACATCTTCTCCTCAATATTACACCGTTAATAATCATAATCTTTACAAGGTCCCACCTCTTTTTCTCCCATAGACCACAACAAGAGACTTGAGTTGATGTTGAGAAGTTGACCAGAAGGTGCTGTTATATCATAACTGCCGACCTTGACCTGTCCCATAGTCCATTCTTGGGTCAGCTGCCAGTTGACAATATCATAGACGGCAGGAATGTCTCCATTTCCATCAAAATATATGTCTCTTCCACTGCTCAGTGTTACTCTCACATCCCTTATATAGTGCAGGAGCTGTAACGTAGAAATTGAATTACGTTTTGCCATTTTAAATCACGATTTGCAAAAAATCTGTGTGTCTGCATGTATGTATGTGTAACTATGTCATTGTGTCTATGCATTTTTGTATCTTTGTGTTTTCATAGTCTAGTACACTTACTGTATTTTGTTATGCAAATTGATACAGTATTCCACAGCCCCACTAGTCCTATATTTATTCCAATTTACTCCATATTTATTCCAATGTTCTATTTCAACTTAAAGCATTGAAGCCAGTGAAGTTCTATCTAATAATTTATTTAAATATATTACTCAGCTTTGCAAGAAATACGCTAAAATAATCATAAGGGATAAATGCAATGTTAACAATAAATAGGACTGTTGCAAACCCTTTATAATCATAATTGTATTGTTTTATCTGCAGGATGATATTCTTGACAGTGTGCAGTAAGATATAAATTAATTTTAAAGTAAAATAAAACTAAGTTTTGCAGCACCATGTACTTCTAGTACCTTGTCATTCTTAGATGGTGTAGCACACACAATGGATAGTACCTCTGCATATATTACACTTATATGTAATATATGCAGAGGTACTATAATCTGATATACGAAGTGCATAATAATTCATCTAAGGCACTTCATGAACTGCATAGGGTGCAGGGCATGACGGAATCTCTTGAGCTGGAAGAGTGGGCTTCCATCTGTAAAGCTGTTGCCAAATCCTCTATATGTACTTGTATCAAGGAGAATTTGTACAAACTTCTCTTTTGTTGGTGCCTAGTTCCTTCCAGATTGAGTGCAATGTTTCCTACTTTGTCAGATTGTTGCTTGCGGAACGGTGGTCTACGGGGACCCTGTCTCACTTTTGGTGGAGTTGCCCTAAAATGATACGCTTTTGGCGTATACTTATTAGTAAGGACACCTACTTGTCAGTTCCTTTTCATCTCTCCTTTCTTCTTTGGCATTGTCTACCACGGGGAGTCCACAGACTAGTATGGAAACTCCCTGGCCATATTCTAACTGCGGCCAGATGTTTAATTACAAAAAATTGGAAAAGCCCTGAACCCTCCGCAGTTCCTGCCCTATTTGCCAGTGTCTGTAAGATATATGGAACACGTCACTAGCTTACTTCACGACCATCCCAACCAATTTCTATTTACATGGCACACATGGACGGAGTAATTTACTACTTGAGGTTCTCCTTGATCCTTTGTTTTATATAAGAAGAGAGTTCTTCACACATCTTGTCATCCATTCTCCTTCTCATTCCATCTCTCCCTCTGCCCGTCCCTGCCTCTTTCTCCCCCTACTAACATTTCCCGATTCATTCCACCTCCCCTCTCCCCCCCTCGTTTCCTTTCTCTCTTGTGATCTATACATCTATCTGTACTATTTTGATTCACATATCCATAGTTTTATGCTGAGATACCTTTATACTTTTATTTATTTATTTATTTAATAAAAGTTTGCATTGTGGATTTGCATTTGATCTGATATGTATATGTTAAAATTCCATTCCCAATCCCCACCCCCTATTTGTCTTTTGTACCTCTCCCTCGCGCCCTTGATTTCAAATAATTTTCAATAAAATTTTATTATAAAAAAGAAATAAAATTCATCAATAGTATATGTTTTTATATTATCATTTATATAATGTTACCCTGATGCTGATATAATAAATTATAAAATAGAGACTAATGCGTAATGTCATTTATCAGCAATGTAATAGATATTCAGGGCTAGATTTACTAAACTGCGGTTTTGAAAAAGTGGAGATGTTGCCAATAGCAACCAATCAGATTCTAGCTATCATTTTGTAGAAGGTACTAAATAAATGATAGCTAGAATCTGATTGGTTGCTATAGGCAACATCTCCACTTTTTCAAACCCGCAGTTTAGTAAATCTAGCCATTAGAATGCTCTATTAACAATGTAATTTGCAATTTCAATTCTCCAAAGCATCATGTGAACATGCTACATTTTAGACATTTTACATTCAAATAGGCACAATATAATATACTAGTGGGCTGTGCAATTACATTTTAACACTTTTGCAATTAAACCTTATCACAAAAATGTATATGTATGTAGTGTCCTTAAATATGGGTTATCATTTAAAATGTGTTACCATATTGAAGAACCCATCATGAATAATTTGACATGGGGTATAATGGCAACAGTAAAAATTATTTTAATATAGCATTAGACTGTTAGGGCCTGATTCATTAAGGAAAGTAAAGCAAAAAAGGAGTACATTTGCTCCTGGACAAACCATTTTATTATGTAAGGGGTGCAAAATAGTTTATTATTTTGCACATAAGGAAAATACTGGGGCAGCGCGGTGGACAAGTGGTTAGCACTTCTGCCTCACAGCACTGGGGTCATGAGTTCATTTCCCGACCATGGCTTTATCTGTGTGGAGTTTGTATGTTCTTTCCGTGTTTGCGTGGGCTTCATCCCACAATCCAAAAATATACTAGTAGGTTAATTGGCTGCGATCAAAATTGACCCTAGTCTGTCTGTCTATGTTAGGGAATTTAGACTGTAAGCTCCAATGGGGCAGGGACTGATGTGAGTGAGTTCCCTGTACTGTGCTGCGGAATCAGTGGCGCTATATAAATAAAGGGTGATGATGTAGCACACAAATATTTGATAGCTTTTTTTTTACATTGAAATTTAAAGTTGATCTAGGACATGCCTTAGCATTATTATAAATCTGTCCCCACAAGGACCCTCCTATACAGTGTGAGAAAGATGAGGAGAGAAATCTGTCTGCAGCCTGTGGGAGACCTGAGAGAAGCTGTAAATTCCACAGGCTGCAGACAGATTTCTCTCCTCGTCTTCCTCACGCTGTATCAGAGGGTCCTTGGCCACCTAGGTTTTACTGATTGCCTGCCGTTGGAATAAGCAAGTCTTGAGAAGAGAGGCTGACGCTAAGAAGAGCTGGAAGCAATCTGTGCCAGCATGATTGTGGTAAACTGTAAGGAGAAAAGCAGATGTTGACTGTGAGGTGGAAGTGATCTGTGCCTGCTAGTGTATTTGGATCTTATGTGGGAGATCGTTTTCAATGGTCCCTTCTTCAGTTGTCCATGTTTTTGTAAGTATAACTACATGTGGCCAGGATTGGAACAATATTTGTATCTCAAAGATTTTTTCTAATTTAGACTGTCATAGATTATTCCATTGACTGTTTATCTATTAGTGTAACCAGAAGCGCTTGTAGTTCTCTAAAAGAATAATTTTATTCATCAATGGCCAGAATTGTCCAATTTTGCCATAGAAACCATTAACTGTCTATGGAAGTTGCACAATACCTGTATTCACAGGGAGTCAAGATTTAGCATGGTGGGCTCATCTATGAACGTGTATATCTAAAATTGATATCCTCTACCTTGCGTATCAAGTGTTTCCCCCGCCTCTTAGATTGTGAGCTCATGTGAGAAGGGTCATCTTTACCTTCTGTTTCTTGTCATTGTTAGTTATTTGTTTGTATTATTCGTGTGCAACACTTAACTACTATGTACTATGAATAATACTATGAATAAAACCATTCACATTCCCGCCCGCTCCCTGCGCTCAGCCAATGATCACCGCCTCTCCTCCACTCTGATCACCTCTTCCCACTCTAGAATCCAAGACTTCTCCCGTGCTGCCCCCCTTCACTGGAACGACCTCCCTCGCTCCATTCGTCTCTCACCCAATCTGTGCTCCTTCAAGCGGGCTCTTAAAACTCACCTGTTCCTTAAGGCCTACCAACCATCCACTTAACCTCTCACCTCTTCTGGTTCTCCCCTGCCCCCTTTCTCTCTCCCCATTGCTTCACTGGCTCCCTTATGTACCTGATTCTGTTTACCCTCCCTTAGGATGTAAGCTCGTATGAGCAGGGCCCATCTTCCCTCCTGTCTCCATACCTGGTCTTCCGCTCCGTCTCTACTGTATCTGCCTGCCTGGAGTTTCTGGAGAACTGGTACTTTGTGTTTATTGTTCTGTACTGTCTTACCCTGTATAGTCTACTGTTTGTACCATGTACGGCGCTGCAGAAACCTTGTGGCGCCTTACAAATAAACGATAATAATAATAATAATAAAAATTGGAATAATAATGTTTTCGTGTATTATCTGAACATCTATTCATCGCTGCTGGAGAAATGGTCAAAGAAATGCAGTCAGTAATCACCCAAAAATGTGGAGATACATAGCTTTATAAAACCAAATCAAGACTAGATAACCCCACATTCAACCACTCACTAATCAAGACTGGATAACTCCTATATTCAACCCCTCGCTATCAAGACTGAGTAACTTCTATATCTAGCCCCTCGCTAATCCAGACTGGATAACTCCTATATTCAACCCCTCGCTAATCCAGACTGAATAACTCCTATAGTCAACCCCTCTTTAATCAAGACTGGATAACTCATATATCCAACTCCTCACTAATCAAGACTGAATAACTGCTATATTCAACTCCTTGCTAATCAAGACTGAATCACACCTATATTCAACCCCTCTCTAATCAAGACTGGATAACTATTATATACAACCCACCGCTAATCAAGAATGAATAACTCCTATATTCAAGCCATTAGTGATGAGGATGATGAAAATGTCAGTGACAAATGTGATGATGGTAAAGAACCTATTGCTTGACCTTTTAGTAAAGGATATTTGTGTTACAAGTCTTCTTTCATGAGACAAAACAATTTTGACCCTAGATAACAGTAGAACAAACTCATCTATATGAGGCACTCCAGCTAAATATGGCACTGAACCATTTATTTGGAGGTTAAGGTTACTAATTTTGAGCAAATATCAATAAGTACCTTAAAAAAAATAATTCCTGGGGTTTTCTACATTCAGAAACATAATATTAATAATAATAAAAATAGTAATAATAATAATAATAATTACCAAAGGAAACAATAAAATAAATGTAGTAGTGGCTGAAAACATATCTCTCCATTTGAGTAATCCTGTAATGAGGGAGCCTAAATAATCACACAAATGTAAACCTCTAATATAGAAGGATTCATTAAAATAAACAGTTTTCTATAATTTTTACATATACTGCTTCACAGTTGCAGTTCCACCAAAAATGTGAAGTTATGAACACAGTTATCTTGAAACACAATCTTATAGATGATCACATCTATAATGATTTAACCTCATACATAACTTTACCTGCCAAGGCTTAACATGAAGAATGTCTTTACAGCTCATATAAGAAAATGTTTCTTCTCTTGGTTTGCAATCTATTAGATCTTCCAAAGCTTTGGCCACAACATGAACTGCAGCATAGAAACTTTGAATAAATTCTAAGCTGCTGGTGTAGATATAACTGTTCTTGATGCCGTCTATACTTTCTGCTCCTGTGCACTCTTTCACTGTAGGATCCAAAGGGCCAGTTATGTTTTTATAATACAGAAACTTACAATTGAAAAGTTTCTCCCAATATAAGTTCACCCAGGACTCTTGTAAAGCAGGATGGACCTTGTTGAGGTAGTCACTGAATCCTGGAATCCCTCTATTGTTCATAAATAAACCAATGGACCCTGATAAAATCTGAGAAAAGTTTCCTGCTGAGAACAAATTAGACATTGACCAACCAGCATTGCAGACAAAAATCTTCCCTTTGATTTTCTGTTTCAGCATCTCACTCATGATAGGAACCAAATCAACATCAGAAGCGAATATTACAATAACCTTAACAGATGACTCTTTAATGACCTTGACTATGTGGGGAGCGTTACGGTCTGGTTGAGATAAACGGATATATTCAGTGAAGGCCACACATGCTCCAGCCTTTATTATCTCTTGTTTGATTGGTTGAATTCCCTGTAGGCCATAATCATTTTCTGAAGCCAACAGACCAACCCAGGTCCATCCAAAGTGCAGAATAAGCTTAGCCAGTCCTACAGACTGTTCCTTGTCACTGGGAACAGTCCTGACAAAAGAGGGAAATTTGTTTCTATTACTTAGAAGAGACAAAGTTGACAGTGCGCTGATCTGGAATAAAAATTGCACATGTATAGAACCATGTTTTTCTTATGTTCTTCATGACTTAAAACTTTGAAACATTTGAAATCTGTATTCTCTGCCCACTTACATAGAGTAGGTATATGAATCTGATGGACCTTCATGGACTTAGAGCACAATATGGCCCATGAAACTTGACGATTTACGCCTTTGTCTAAAAATGAACTTGCTCCATTTCTACATTCTTCAATCTATAAATTATGCATTTTATGGTGTATTTAAATTTAACATTTTATTAATACACTGTATCACTGTAATTATAGACAAATAAATCAGTTATATTGTAAATAGAGACTTGTAAACATTCAGCGATATATCTATTAATCAACGTTCCATGGACTATTCTGTGTAACCAAGCCATTGGTATGGATGATGGACACTGGTCATGGATTAAATGTCTCTTATGCACACATATGGTGCACTCAGATACAATAGGTTAATTATGATACTTTACAGTCCTAACTATGACAATATTTAGTCATTTTTATAAAAAATAAAGACATGGCAATGCACCTTCTTGATTGCATTAAAAGTATGGTACTATAGGTCACATGAATAAAATCTTCTTACCTGAGGGTATCTGAAGACTCCCAAAATATTTGCCAAGATAATTGAGTTTGTGGAAGAAGTAGATCCTATAACAGCACTGAAGGTTGGTTGTCCAGGACACCTGTAGTTGGGGATGGCCGTGCCGGATTCAGTTAACAAATGTAAAGCTCCTTGTACTTCAAAGTGAGGCACATTACATGTCTTATACATCTGCAACCCTAATGTAATGTTGCCCAGAACATTGGGATTCATGTTAATCTCTGCTACAGCAAACTTCATGGCTAGAATTTGTTGATAGGCATCCAACCTGAATCTTCAGGACAGAAATAAATACAAGACAATGTCAACAAAAACAATTAATGACAGTAACCAAATATACAAAGTATCAAAAGAGTAACTAAAGAGAAATACAAGTATAAAAGCAGATGGAAAGATAAGCATTGCAATGTTAATCTGATGGGAATCCTAGTGATCTTGGGGCTCTTCTCTCTTTTATATATCTTTGGTGCTACAAAGAGTATTCGGCCTTTGACTGGAAGCTGGGTACTATGGGGTATATATATATATATATATATATATAAAGGCAAATGTATAAGAAAGAGTAGCATATTATCCTCCATATTTCTTAGTTCCCTGCTCTTTTACGATTGTCCCATCGGAGAGTACCCAATGGAGGTGTCATGGCAGAGCACACATTGTGTTGAGCTGCTACCCTCCACAACTTCGTGAGATAAACTTCTCTAATCGTTGCAGAGGTTGAACAAAGCTGCATTGTTTATAAGAAACAATTCCTACACTGTGCTGATCTGCTGTGATCAATCCACACTGGTACGTGGATCCCTATATTTAGAAGATGGAATATTGCTTTTTTGGAAAATGTTCCTGCCTTTGGACCCAATTCTGAAATATGTGACTTTGATATTAGCAATACTGCAATAAAAAAAAAAATCATTGCTGTATTTGGGTTTTTTTTAAACTGGTTTACGCTGAAGGAGAAAACAAACTTGCATTGCAACAATCATATGAAACTGATTACAGGCAAAAGTTACTTTTGTTAAAAAGTAATAAAAAGATACATCATTACAGCTCTCAAGCCCCCACCTCATTTTATAACTTTATCACTGTCCCTGGGTTCCACATCACCCCTTTAAAAGTTGGGACAGTTGTCATACTGCTGTCAAGCCCTCTAATAACTATTCTGTAGATTTTTAGATCCCCTCTGGCGCTCCCTCTTCAAATTAATAAAAACTTTTTTTTATATATAATCTCTATTTCAAATTTCACATTTCCTTCCTCCTTAAAATATTCATTTATTCCCTCTGTAGAACAGAAAATATCACTTGTCCGCATCTCACTAATACCAATATTCTCTAAAATCCTGGTAAATCATTTTTTTGAATGCAGTAGTATATTATTCTTCTACTTTCTGTGTCAATGACTTAAGGTGTTGTCCTTTGATACCTTATTATAGCTGCTTTTGCATATTTCCTTGGTCAGTTGATAATGGAAGCATTTAACATATCGATCTGTTGATAATCACATCCAAGCTTACTACTGTCATCCCATTTTATTTCACTAAGGGCCTCCTGTACAGTTGGACATGTGTATTTTTTCAATAAAATCTGCGTATCTGTAAAAATAATTAATAAAAACAATGTGTCCCTTTCTCTAAAAGTGATATCAGTCTGGACTGGTAGCAGTGATTGTTGGGGGATAGAGCATGCAGTCCCCCTGAAGAATGGTTTGGGCTAATGAAACTGTTATCGGAGAACCCCTTAGTTATAAGGTCACAAATTCCATGGCAGGCTCAGAACAGGGCCTGGAAAAACACAGTACTGTTCTGAAAGTACTGGGTGGTAGAAATCCAACTTAGATTCTAGTTAACTTTAATGTATGGAAAGGATGTATGTAGTGGAACTTTCTATATTTCCCATCAAAATTCTCTGCTTTTATGAGTGTTGTGGAGGTTTTTAAGATCATGAAGTAGCCTATACTTTAGACACATTTTGCATGATGGGAAGGTGCATTAGTGTATTTTTGTAGACACAACTTTTAATATAGTTATATATTTTAAATTGTACTTTGGTGACAAATGGAATAAAGACAGACTCTCACTCTCATGATTGATTAAAGCTATATATGAGCAATATTTTACGAGAAAAAAATCAGATTGATAAGAATTATTGGTGTAATCTCAAGTGAACAGTTGGCAGAACATTGAGGAACCACTTTTTAAAATTTTCAGGCTGGTTCCACAATTGTGCACCAGTAGAGGCACCAAGGGGGCTATTTCCAAAAGGAAGATTACAGGTGTGCAACTATGTATGCAGCAATTGGACAAATAGAGACAATAATGTGCATGTATACATGTATGATAGAGGTATATTGACAGTGATATGTGTATACATGAGAGTGTATGATATAGATGTAGTGACAGTGATATGTGTATAGATGAGAGTGTATGATAGAGGTGTACTGACAGGCTATGTGTATAGATGGGAATGTATGATAGAGATGTACTGACAGTGATATGTGTATAGATGAGAGTGTATGATAGTGGTGTACTGACAGGCTATGTGTATAGATTAAAATGTATGATAGAGATGTACTGACAGGCTATGTGTATAGATGAGAGTGTATGATAGAGGTGTACTGACAGGCTATGTGTAAAGATGAGAGTATGATAGAGGTGTACTGACAGGCTATGTGTATAGATGAGAGTGTATGATAGAGGTGTACTGACAGGCTATGTGTATAGATGAGAGTATGATAGAGGTGTACTGACAGGCTATGTGTATAGATGAGAGTGTATGATAGAGGTGTACTGACAGTGATATGTGTATAGATGAGAGTGTATGATAGAGGTGTACTGACAGTTATATGTGTATAGATGAGAGTTTATGATAGAGGTGTACTGACAGGCTACGTGTATAGATGAGAGTGTATGATAGTGGTGTACTGACAGGCTATGTGTATAGATGAAAGTGTATGATATAGATGTAGTGACAGGCTATGTGTATAGATGAGGTGCGTGATAAAGGTGTACTGACAGGCTATGTGTATAGATGAGAATGTATGATAGAGGTGTACTGACAGGCTACGTGTATAGATGAGAGTGTATGATAGAGGTGTACTGACAGGCTACGTGTATAGATCAGAGTGTATGATAGAGGTGTACTGACAGGATATGTGTATAGATGAGAGTGTATGATAGAGGTGTACTGACAGGCTACGTGTATAGATGAGAGTGTATGATAGAGGTGTACTGACAGGCTACGTGTATAGATGAGAGTGTATGATAGAGGTGTACTGACAGGATATGTGTATAGATGAGAGTGTATGATAGAGGTGTACTGACAGGCTACGTGTATAGATGAGAGTGTATGATAGAGGTGTACTGACAGGCTACGTGTATAGATGAGTGTGTATGATTGAGGTGTACTGACAGGATATGTGTATAGATGAGAGTGTATGATAGAGGTGTACTGAGAGTGAAATATGCATAAAAATAACAGAGAATTGTTCCAATGGTTTTAAGACATTCAGACTTATTGCTATAAAGTCATCCCTGTACACATCAAAAACAATCAGTGTAACAGTTATATAACTTTAAGTCACACTTACAGTGCGCAGTTGGTTCTGGGCGGTTTCTCTGTGAAGTAAACATTTCGGTAAACTTTTTCCATAAAAATTGGAATCAAAACTCCTATCATGATATCTCCAGGTTGTGTTAACCCCTCAAGAGCAGGGAAATCCAGGCTACATCTCAAATCCATGGAATAAATCAATTGAGGAAGAAAAGATATTGTCATGGTCCAAGTTACTGGAAAGAATCTGATCATTTCATACAAATTAGTCCAAAGTTACACCTGTAGAGAAATAAGAGATAAGATGTCACATTTAGTGTTGAACATTTCAACAGCAATACAGTGAGGAACACTAAAATTCAAACATAGATTATGAGTAGACAGGCACTTAATTCTGCAGGGTATCATGAAAATAAAGAACAGGAGGGACATATTTGTGTACACTGACTATATATATATATATATATATATATATATATATATATATATATATATATATATATAATGGTGTATGATAGAAGTGTAGTGAAAGTCATGTGAATGATTTGTGTGTAGATCAGGTTAAATGATGGAGGTGTAATGACAGTGATGTGTGTATATGGATGGGGGTGTATGATGGAGGTGTAGTGACAGTGATGTATGTATGTGGATGGGGGTGTATGATAGACGTGTAGTGGCAATGATGTATATATGTGAATGGGGTGTATGATAGAGGTGTAGCAAAGGTTATGTGTTTGATAGATGAGTGTGTTTGAGGAAGGTATAATGACAGCGTGAATGTATGAGAGTGGATAAAGTAAGGGTATTGAAAGATGTATATAAAGGAGGGAGTGTGATGGAGGTATAGTCACAGTGATCTGTGTATAGATTATGGAGTATAATGGGGATGAAGTGAGGGTGCATGAGGGTGAATGATGGACATGAAGTAACAGTGATGTGTACAGATTGCAGTGTATTATGAAGGTGTAGTGACAGTGATGTGTGTATGGATGTAGGTGTATGATGGAGATGCAGTTACAATGATTTGTGTATAGATGAGGGTGTATGATGGAGTTGTAGCAACAGGGATGTGTATGGATGAGGTTGCATGATGAAGATCTAGTGACAGTGAATTGTGTATAGATGATTGTCTATGATGCACATTTAGTGACAACGGTGTGTGTCCTACTTACAGTGCAGATATCAAGTCTGTGATTAGTTATTAGCTATTTATCAGCTTTATAGGGAAATGTATATAACTGTGTGAGTCATAATTGCAGCACTTATGTTTAAGGAGAGATTCTCAATGGAAGGAATCTCAATGGAATTTATCAAGATTTTTTAAATTAATAATTATACTGATAATTGTGCAGATGTGATCTCCCAGATGTGAAGTTTGTGGCCTAAGGTTAGTTAGTAAACAAGGTCCTGTAAATCAGCACTGACTGTATTACCACAGCATGGAAAAGATTTACAACTGTCTATACAATGAATAGCAGGAATAAAATTATCTAATGTTGCATCGTTTGCCATTTACTTTATCCATAAGAATATGTCCATTTTGATGACCTGCTGTCCTTTGTCTTTAATCCTGGTTAAATCACAGCATGGGAAGTTAGAGCTAATCATATCAAGTTGAAAGAATGAATTTAGTCTTATTTAAAAGCATGCTATACACACCAATCCTATATTCATATGTAAAACAATACTAATGTTTACATGATCATTGTCAGTGTTGTGTCATTACTACTGCACTTCATGTCCTTCCTCACATGTTATATAACCAAGTACATATAGCCGGCCTGTGCAGATTAGAATGATGTTAAGATACCCAAAGCACAGAGTTCCATCTAATCATTGTAACTGACCCCCAGGTTTTTATCATTATAGTGTTGGTCACTATTAGTAAAACGGTAGCAGGTGTATTGTGCTTTCCAGCACTAAATATAACCAACAGCAATAAACCAACGCATTGTCTGCTAGAGATGCTGACTGAGACCAGGGTGATTCATTTGGTCATTCATAGATGTGAATTATGCTAATTTCAACTTGTTATTCTGTCTAAAGTGAAAGGATTCAATAAACCCCTTGGCCATCACATTGTATCATGTACCTCATATTAAAACAGACCCCTGGACTGGTTGGCAGCATCATGTCCACCGAGTTGTCTTAGGCAGATACTTTTTGTCCATAGTGGGACATGTTGCTTCTATCTGATAGGGGTTAAAAAGTAAATGAAGCAACTTTGAATAAAACCAGCCAGCCCTATTGCTGAAACATGTAGGTTGTGATCCCTAGCTTTATTCTACTGGCCATAGTAGATGGATAGGAAACAAGTTAAATAAGAAGGTGGAGAAAACTTCCAGCGTGATGGGCAAATATTCCTTTTGTGCCTATTGTGCAATATTGATTTAATAAACTTGGGTGGTTCTATAATCTTGGGTGCTTATTTATCTTTTCACTCTCGCTCCTGTATGTAAACAGGTTCAAGCTTCACTCAATCAGTAGAGCATAGCGGGCTCCTCTGGAGAGTGACCCAGCGTTGACAGGCTCAGACTCACCTCTGGGCCCTGAAGTACCCATAACCCTTCCTCCATGGTTGCTACACTTGCTCAGCCCACCTCTTCCAATTGGCCTGTGACAGCTTCTGTTCCTCTGCCAATTACACCACCTGGCTCCACAAACCAATACACATTGGTGAAAATAGAGGTGCACCAGGAATTGAGACTTGTGATGTCACCAGAGAATATTTTCCACTGCTCCATGTCTGTTTTGCACTTTGTAAATCAGACCTTAATTATCTCATGATAGTGAATGCAAATGCTGAGCCAGAATATCACACTGAAGATTTTGAATGAAAAAACAGGTTGGTCTAAGTTCATCTTATTTTCAGATTTCATCTGGCACTTAGCTACAATTATATGGTTCCAGGATTAAGTCGGATACAGTGCAAAATCCTTCCTATTGTGCAGACTTGGAGTGGCCCACTGGTGGGTGACACTACCTGTGATTTTTTCTCCGCAGCTTGGTCTCTAGAAAGAAGGGATCCTCTAGGCATATATCTCACATATGTTTCCCCACCATTATCACATATGCAGGTGGACTCCGGCCCACTAAATTCATAAAACACCCCTGCTGTTATATAAAGAAATATTGTGGCCTGTGAAACAAATACACCAGAAAAGCAAAACACTATGTTGTGATGAGAATGGAATGCACTACCTGAAGACAGACATCATGCATATGGGTACCAGTCTACGAGAACTACTCTGTTTTTAATGTATGTCCACAGTATTTCTATATCCAACATATGTCATGCCAGTAGATGCTATGGCATGCTGGGACATATGAGTCAAAGACTAGCAGGGCAAGGAAAATATAAATAGATTTTTTCTGATCTGCAGAGACTGGATATGGAATCACTGCAATGTAAAAAGCACCCACAGTGCACAGTAATTCTATATCTTGGTTATATAAATCAGCAAAAAACATCATCATATTGTTTATACAATGCCTCCTGTAATTAATATGTAACAGCAATCCCTAAGCGCAATTGATATGCGCTAATCTTGCACCTAATGTACTGTTTACACCCCAACCACATGCTGACCCCGAACACATTCACAAGCAAGCACATGATTTTATATGGGCACCCTATTATTGGATACTCATGTGGTCCTTTCATGCCCCAGTTCAGCGCTGTATCTTTTTATTTGCAGTAAAGGGCCATCTTCTCCTTGCCTAGGGAGCCGGGCTCTGGAGGGCGCCTGGAGGGCGCCACAGAATACTAAAAGACTTTAAAACTGTGCGGCGACCGCTGACCATACCTGTCACTGCCGCCGCACAGCATTCAGATGCACGGGGAGGGGGGGGAAGAGGCTATTTTATCACCACCGCCGCCTCTCTGCTCCGTCTCCACCCCTCCACTTACTAGTGTCAGTGAGTGGAGGGGAGGAGACGGAGCAGAGAGGCGGCGGCGGTGAGACAAGGTAAGGAGAGGAGGTAGGAGGGAGGAGGGCGGCGATTTTTGCGAGGGGGCGGCAATTTTTGCGGGGGGGGGGGCGCTGCTTTTTTAAAAATGCCTAGGGCGCCGTGGACCCTAGCACCGGCCCTGCATGTAGCTATATTTTATACTAGCTGAAGTACCCGGTGTTGCCCGTGTTTAATTCTTCAAACTATTACGTTAACAATAAGTTGGATGTAACTGTCAACATTTTAAAAATTATTTGCAGCTTAGAAGCTCTTCCAACACACCCATTAGGTGGCTGCTCAGTGTCGTTTTTGTTTTTATCTATAATGTTATTCAAATCCATCCAGTGGAAGGCCCAGCGCAGGCTCCCCGGGTAAAAGTTCTGGCCAGTGTACACCAATGGCAGGTCTGACCATGTCCTCAACCACCTAGCAGGTCTTCTGGGATCCAACGTTAGAAGTCTGTGAAGATTTCATCCAAATCCACCCAGTGGAGAGCTAAGAACAGGCTGCCCGGTTTAAAGCTCTGCCCAGCATACACCAACGGGAGGTCCGATTGGGAACCTAATTCTCCTAAAACCTGGCCAAGATCCTACTGGACCACCTCGCTTTGGTTTCATCCCAATCGGTGTTGGGGGTTGAAAATATTCACCTACAAACAAACAAATAAAGAAACAAACAAACACACTTCTTTTATATAAATACTAGCTGAAGTACCCGACATTGCTCGTGTTTAAATCTTCAATTTATTAAGTTAACAATGAGTTGGATGTAACTGTCAACATTTTAAAAATAATTAGCAGCTTAGAAGCTCTTTCAACACACACATTAGGTGGCTGCCCAGTGTTGCTTTTGTTTTTATATTAAATGTTATCCAAATCCATCCAGTGGAAGGCCCTGAACAGGCTCCCTGGGTCAAATTTATGCCCAGTGTATTCCAACGGGAGGTCCTACTGGGACTCTAACCACCCTAAAACCTGGCCAGGAGCCAACTGGACCAATTCACACTGGTTTCATCCTAGTCGGTGAAGGGATTTCCGAATGCATAACCGGACAGTAAAACAAACCAAATCAATCCAGTGGAAGACCCAGAACAGACTCCCCACGTCAAAATTCTGGTCAGAGTACACTAATGGCAGGTCTGAATGGAACTTCAACACCCTCATATGTCTTCTGGTATCCAATGCTACCAGTCTGTGAAAGTTTCGTCCAAATAAATCCAGTGGAAGGCTCAGAACAGGCTCCCCGAGTAAAAGTTCTGCCCAGCGTACACCAACTGGAGGTCCGAAATGGACTCTAACCACCTTAAAACCTGGCCAGTATCCAACTGGACCACCTCGCGTTGGTTTTATCACAATCGGTGCAAGGGTGTTGAATATATTTGCTAACAAACAAACTTGTTATTATATATATATATATATATATATATATATATATATATATAGACATTGACATTGAGACATTGAGAGTAGTAAGGAGGAATTTAACAAGAGTAAAGGGGGTGGAGAGGGGGGAAAGGGAAGCATAGCCGATAAGGAGCGGCCCTTTTTAAAGCAAATAGAAATACCTAAGGGAGGCAATAGACTTAAGTGTATGCTTGCAAATGCAAGAAGCCTGACAGGTAAAATGGGGGAGTTAGAACTAGTAGCAATGAATGAGCAGTATGATATTATAGGTATTACTGAGACCTGGTGGGATGATACACATGACTGGGCAGTCAACTTGGAAGGCTATTCTCTCTTCAGGAGGGATAGGGTAAATAAAAGGGGGGGAGGAGTATGTCTTTATATTAAGCCAGAATTAAAACCAAGTATTCAGGAAGTTATATACGAGAATATTGGTGATAATATAGAGGCATTGTGGGTGGAAATATCCAGCGGAGGAAAAAGTTCAGAGAAGTTTCTGATAGGGATATGCTATAAACCGCCAGATATTAGTACGATTGAGGAAGCCCAACTTCTACAGCAAATTGAAAAGGCTACACAACTAGGTCAAATTTTAATTATGGGGGATTTTAATTATCCGGACATTGATTGGAGTACTGAGACCTGCGGTACAGCTAGGGGAAATAGGTTTCTGAGCACGCTAAAAGACCATTACATGTCCCAATTAGTTGAGGAACCAACTAGGAACCGGACTATACTGGACCTAGTAATAACAAACAATGTAGACGTAATATCAAATATTCAAGTAAAGGAGCACTTGGGAAACAGTGATCATAATATGGTCTCATTTGAAATTATTTTCCAGAAACAACAGTATAATGGATCAACTAGGACTTTAAACTTTAAAAAGGCAAATTTTAATATGCTAAAGGAGTCTATAAAGAGCATAGACTGGGACAAAGCCTTTAAAGGAAAAAAGCCTTTGAAGTAAAAAATACGGAAGAAATGTGGGCTGTCTTTAAAATGTTGTTGGAAACATACACGTATAAGTTCATTCCTATGGGAAATAAATGTAAAAGAATTAAGTCTAAACCAATGTGGCTAAATAAAAAGGTAAGGGAAGAAATGCAAAGGAAGAAGCGTGCATTTAAATTGTTTAAGTCTGAAGGGTCAGAGGAGTCCTTCCATAGGTACAAGGAATGTAATAAAACATGCAAAAAGGAAATTAGATTGGCTAAATTAGAAAATGAAAGGCACGTTGCAAAAGAAAGTAAGACAAACCCCAAAAAGTTTTTTAAGTATATAAATGGCAAAAGGATTAAAAAAGATAATATAGGACCCCTAAGAAGTGAGATGGGTGAATTGATAAATGATACTAAGGAAAAAGCAGAGATATTAAACACGTTCTTTTCTTCAGTATTTACCAGAGAGGAACAAATGGCAGGAGTAATACATAAAAATGGAAATGAAACCATGCCATTAATTAATACTTGGTTGTCAGAGGAAGAAGTCCAAAGGCGACTGAAGAATATTAAGATAAATAAAGCTCCAGGTCCAGATGGCATACACCCAAGGGTCCTTATGGAGTTAAACTCGGAAATAGCTAGACCGCTATTCTTAATTTTCAGAGATTCAATCTCATCAGGCTCAGTACCAAGGGATTGGCGAATAGCAGATGTGGTGCCGTTGTTTAAAAAGGGGACGAGATCACAACCAGAGAATTATAGACCTGTAAGCCTGACATCAATAGTGGGGAAACTACTGGAAGGTATTTTAAGGGACAGTATTCAGGATTACTTGGTACGCAATAAAATTATTAGCAGGAATCAACATGGATTTGTGAGGGATAGGTCATGTCAAACTAATCTAATTAGTTTCTACGAGGAAGTTAGTGGGAACTTAGACCAGGGCAGGACAGTAGATGTGGTCTACTTAGATTTTGCAAAGGCCTTTGATACAGTGCCACACAAGAGGTTGGTTTACAAAATAAGGGAACTGGGTCTAGAAATCAAAATTTGTACTTGGATCGAAAACTGGTTAGAGAATAGGGAACATAGAGTTGTGATAAATGGAACATTTTCTAATTGGTCAAAGGTCTTAAGTGGAGTACCTCAAGGTTCCGTGCTGGGACCACTCCTTTTTAATATATTTATTAATGACCTTGGTGATGGTTTAGAGAGTAAAGTTTCTATTTTTGCAGATGACACTAAACTCTGTAAGGTAATAAAATCAGAGCAAGATGTAGCTTCTCTACAGAGGGACTTAAATAAACTGGAGGATTGGGCGGCTAAATGGAATATGAGGTTTAACACAGATAAATGTAAGGTTATGCATTCAGGGATCAAAAACAAGAACGCAATCTATAAATTAAATGGAATTAATTTGGGAGAATATATAATGGAAAAGGATTTGGGAGTGCTCGTAGACAGTAGACTTAGCAATAGTGCTCAATGTCAAGCAGCAGCTGCAAGGGCAAACAAAGTATTGGCATGCATAAAAAGGGGCATAGATGCAAGGGAAGACAGTGTAATTTTGCCACTGTATAAATCATTGGTAAGACCTCATCTTGAATATGCAGTACAGTTCTGGGCACCACTCTATAAAAAAGATAATTTGGAACTAGAAAGGGTTCAGAGAAGGGCGACAAAATTGATAAAGGGTATGGAGTCATTAAGTTATGAGGAAAGGTTAGCCAGTTTAGGCATGTTTACTTTAGAAAAGAGGCGTCTAAGGGGAGATATGATTACTATGTACAAATACATTAGGGGTCAATACAGAGAGCTTTTATGGGAACTTTTTACCCCAAGGACCATACACAGGACACGTGGTGATCCCCTAAGGTTAGAGGAGAGGAAATTTCACAACCAGAAAAGGAAGGGGTTCTTTACAGTAAGGGCAGTCAAGATATGGAATTCATTGCCAGGGAAGGTTGTGATGGCAGATTCAATAGATATGTTTAAGAAAGGGTTAGACAAATTTTTAGCAGAAAGGTGTATCCAGGGATACGGCCGTTAATTTAAAATAAAGGATAGTAGTGGATATAGGGTAAAAATTGGATTGCAATATTGAGTCTGGGGGGATTTTCAAAATTGAAACAGATGGGCGGTTGCCTACTCTGGATTAATTTCAAATATAAGTGCAGGATCGCAGGAGATCCAAAATAGGTTGAACTTGATGGACTGGTGTCTTTTTTCAACCTCATCAACTATGTATATATATATATATATATATATATTGATGTTTTCCAAATCCATTCAGTGGAAGGTGAAGAACAGGCTCCCGGCTCAATGTTCTGGCCAGGGTGCACCAACAGGAGGTCTCTGACCGGGACCTTAACACCCTAATATGTCTTTTGGGATCCAATATTACCAATTTGTAAAGTATTTGTCCTAATCCAACAAGTGGAAGCACAGAATAGGCTTCCTGGATCAAAGTTCTGCCGAGCATACACCAACGGAAGATACGACCGGGACCCTAACTCCCTTGAAACCTGGCCAGGATCCAACTGTACCACCTTGCATTGGTTTCATTCCAAATTGTGCAGGTAGTCCGAATGCATATCCAGATAGAAAAACAAATCAAATCCTATCAGTAAAAGGCCCAAAACAGGCTTCCAGGGTCAAAGTTCTGGCCAGCATACACCAACAGTAGGTCTGACTGGAAGCTCAACCCAAATAACTTTGACTTTGCACTTTGACAAAACCATGTTGCAATTCGAGGGGTGCAAATTAGTTTATTATTTTGCACATAAGGAAAATACTGGCTGGTTTTACATGTAGGTCACAAATACGTGATAGCTTTAGTTAAATTTCTTGGTCTGAAACAAATAACAGAGCCTGACTTCAGTTTAAAAATACCTGTCAGGAGGCTGGTTAAAGCATCATCATCATAATCATCATCATCATCATCTATTTATATAGCACCACTAATTCCGCAGCGCTGTACAGAGAACTCACTCACATTAGTCCCTGCCCCGTTGGAGTTTACAAAAAATCTAAATCCCCTAACACACACACACACACACAGACCGAGAGAGACTAAGGGCAATTTAATGACAGCCAATTGACCTATCAGTATGTTTTTGGAGTGTGGGAGGAAACCGGAGCACCCGGAGAAACCCACACAAACACAGGGAGAACATACAAACTCCTCACAGATAAGGCCATGGTCAGGAATCGAACTCATGACCCCAGTGGTGTGAGGCAGAAGTGCTAACCACTAAGCCACCGTGCTGCCCAGGTTTCTGGTGATTTAATCTGGCTAATACTGGAATTGTTCTCCTCATGGGAGCTTCCTGGCACCAAGTTTTAGTAGTGTGGGGGAATTGGGGTTGAGGAACTCCCAAAAAAGATCAAAATTAGTACTGGTAAACTGGAGCACTGTAAATTTGTGTCTTTTCACTAAAGAGGTGATATCGGATTCCTCTTTTCCCATGTTGCAAATTCAGAGTTTGTCCCATTCTTCATGTTTCCATCTTTTAAAATACATGCTATCCAGATTATCAGCCAATCTGAGTATTGTCATCTATCATAACCCTGGACCATACCAACAATTTCTTGAACATTGTTTTGCTTGACTACCTAAATTCCTATACTCTGAAATACCCATCATCATCTTTATTGACTTCAACAACCCCATGTTTATTCATATTCTCCTTGTACCCCTCCTGGACTCCTCAACTAAACCGATGCCTTTTGTTTCTCCAGACTTTGTTACGTTTTTGATTCCTTTAAGATTTCCCTATCTAAGACCATCACCTACAAATGCCCTTTCACCAATTTAACCCCTCTACGGTCAAATTATACCAAGTCTCCTCATACCCACCAAAATATCAGTTCTTTTAATTTTCATTTTAATATCATCTTTTATAATTTAATATTCCAGCTGTATGCAACAATTTCTTTCCCCAATTTCTACATTTCCCTCAGCCTTTGCCCACATGGCACTTTACCATTATTGTCAACCACAGTCTTGGCTATGGCTAAAAAAAAAGTCAATGCCGTCAAAAACTTTCTTACAAAGTCATCTGACCACAACAATGCCCAATATGTTTCAACTTAGTTCAAGGATGAGATTGACAACATCCAACATGAAATGGTATTTTGCCCCATCAAAAATCTGTTCAGTTCCTTTAATGCACAGTCTCAACTTCTCTACATTTTATCCCAAATTGATCCCACCATACTAGCTCAATCTCTGTTTAATGTGCTCATCCCAGCCTTAACTCTTTCAACTGCTATCTTTCCATGATTATTCAAGTATGCATATTACTCCTAGTCTGAAAAAGACTTATTCCAACTCAAAGTCACTCTTTCATTATACTCAAATATCTCAACTTACATGCCCCTTCTTAATTTTCTTAGAAAGTTTGTAAAAACTCTCTAACCTATTGGACCTTCAGTCAGGCTTTAATCCCCAATAATCCATAGAGAGCGCACTGACTAAGGTTGTTCACCACCTGATCACTTCTAAGTCAAAAGAACACTATTCGCTACTACTTCTTCTGGACCTCTATGATGCATTGGAGACTGTTGATCATTCACTTCTCATACAAACACTGTATTCCCTAGGTATTTATACTATTGTTCTCTCCTGGTTTCAGATATTTAAATGTTTGGCTTTCTGAATATACCTCGTTTTTCTCAGTTGAAGTACTCAAGGCTCAGACCTTTTACTCTTCTCTATTTATACAATTTTTCTTAGAAAACTATTAAGTTCATTTGTATTTCAGTATCATCTCTACGCGGATAAAACCCAAATTCATCTATCCTTTCTGCATCGCTATCTATATTGTCCTGTGTTACTATATGTCTGTCTGCTATTTCATCTTGGATTTCTTGTCACCACCTGAAACTCAGATTTTCAAAATTTGAGCTAATAATATCCCACCAGCCAAAATAATCTACCCAGCTGTCATCGCCTTTTCTGTTGAACTGTTCTTTCTTCCTCACATCCAATTTGTATCCAAATCCTCCTGATAAATAGGTTCAAGTGGGAAATTGTTCCTGAATTGCGGCTGTAGACAGTGCTGATAATCGGTTCTTTTGGTGAAATGCAGATCTTTTGTTTTTTTTTCAAAATGTCCTTGTGATCCAGGTTTTAGTGATGTGTATTTTGATTAAGAATGGGGTTTGTGAGTAAGGAATCTATGCATTAATACAATGCAGTGCCAGTAAACATGCATCATTGCAAATTGCAGTGATGCATATTTAAACACCGCTGAAATGCACCATACCAAGGCTATTCTGGGAGCCCTAATGGATTGGCCTCTCTGTTTTTCTTATTTACTGGTAGACAAGCGCTTCTGCTAAAAGCATGCACATAGCACTTCTACAGTGAAGGATCCCGCAAACCAGAGAGGCTTCAGCTGGATCCCATAGAATATTGCAGGTAACGCCATCCTGAGATGTCAATTAAAGTCTGAATCTGCACTTCTTCTAACTGAAGACATTGAAACTAGGTATGTTCTGTCTATTTTTTTTACATTCTTCTTTCTGTATTTCTTAAGTTTATTTGCCTCAGTTTCTTGTCCTTTATTTTTAATTTCCAAAGTGTAACAAATAGCTTTTCTTACTATTCTTTCATGGCATTATCTTTAGAACTATATCATCTTCCTCGACAAACAACCAGCTCAATTTCTCCCCTACACCCACTGGCAATTTATTATAAACTTTATATTTGATACCACAAATGAACAGGAAGTAGCTCATTTTTTCTTATCTTCCTACTGTACTACATATCGTTCTCCCAACTTTAACTAAAATCTGTAATCGTTCTCTAACATCTGTAATCACTTGCTCTACTAGTATCTTTACGTCATTATTCAATCATACAGTGATCTCTCCATTTATGAAAAAAAAATTGGACCCAAACGCTCTCTCAAATTACTGTCCCTCCAAGCTTCTTGAATCACATAAACTCTCCTAACGTGCTTTGCTTCCTCACACGACCAACTGGACTCTCACCAGTTAGGCTTTTATTCACAACACGAAGGTTATCAATGATTTGATCACTGCTAAATCTAAATGCCATTTCTCGCTGCTTATTCTTCTTGATCTCTCTGCTGCATTTGACACTCTTGACAACTCTCTTTTTATATTAACGCTCCAATCCCTAGGTTTTCAGGACACTGTCCTATCCTAGTTCTTAGTGTAACTATGTAGTCGCTCTTCAGTGTTAGTTTTTCTGGATCCACCTCCTTTTTGTTTCCTTTTTCAGTTTATGTACCATAGGGCTAAGTCCTAGGACTAATAAACTCCTTTGGATTTCCGCATCAACTATATGTGGATTATACCCAAACTGTGTTTCTAACTGTCTTTCTGCCATTTAATTTTGGATGTCCTCTCACCAACTCAATTTCAAGTTTTCAAAAACAGAGCTGATTATACTCCCACCAGCCAACAGAAGTTACCTATTTCTATTGAGAATATGACAATAAATCCTACATCTCAAGCTCACTGACCAGTATGACAGTTGACTCAGAACTATGCTTTGTTTCCCACAACAAATCTATATCTAAGTCGTGTTGCATACAGTACATCTAAAAATCATTTCCAGAATACACACATATCTCACTCAAGGCACTGAAAAAAACTTTAATTAATGCACTCATTATCTCCCACATTTACTAATGCAATACCATCCTTACTGAAGTTCCACAAATCAGACTTTAACCCCCTGCAATCTATTTTGCATACTGTGGCTAGATTGATTTTCATTGCAAATCGCTCTTTCACTGCCTATGCTCTCTTCAGTTTCTACATTGGTTGGCCATCAATAACATACATCAATATTACATCTCTTCACATTATCAAAATATCTCTTAACTCAACTACTCCATTATTTACAAGATCTGCATTTTTCATCTACACATTCCCGGTTACAGGAATTTTTTCAGACTGCATCCACTTTATGGAATTCCTTATCTCGCCTTAGTCTTTCCACTAGTCTTCAAACCTGGAAGCATTCTCTGAAATCCCACCTCTTCACGCTAGCTTACCAAACTCCACAACCACCCTCTTTACTGTCATAGTGTACATAATTACCAAACTCAACACAGTTCACATAAAACTTGCATGTGTCGCCTGATCAACATTGCTGTGTGACTGGATCATATAGCCCAATAAGCACTTGATGCCTTTGTAATCTGTCAAGACCAGTATGCAATATGTAGCACTTAACCTCATGTATCAAATCCCTTATGTCCTATAGATTGTTAGCTCATGCGTAGGGCCCTCTCGCCTCTCTGTCTGTCTTTAATAACCAGTCTCACTTTATTACTTTATTGTTCCCAATGTGTAAAGCACTATGAAATATGCTGGTGTTATATAAATAAATTATGATAATAATAATAATAATAATAATAATAATACATAGCTAACTAATTAACAATATAAATGTCTGCAAATATAAATTAGATGTGAATTATCGAGTCACTGTTGCCATTCTCTTTGTGTATGTGGTCTCGGATTAGATCCTCTGTTCTTGACTGTTATATTTCACTTTTCATAGGAGCTTCACTCCACACTCTACCAAAGGGATTATATAGGTAGATCCGTTTATTTGTATAAGCAATTTAGCAGGAAAACCCATCTGTATGGGATTTCCCTTTCTCTTAGTGCTGTTGCAATTGGATGGAAGGATCTGCTATAGGCCCTGGTAGAAGAGTTGAAGTTCACCCAGGATCTCGGTATCTTCAGCTGATCTGACACCTCTCACTATTCTTTCATTAATGTGGAAGTAGTGGATTGCAAGATGATTCCTCCAGGGGATCCCTCCCATGATCATTGTTGGACATACTGGACATGCTGGTCATTTTGTGTCTAGAAATGTGTTGATATTTGGCCATTTTCTGTCCATCATCCACTGTGGATATGGCAACATGCTGGAAATGCCATTTCTTGGTTATTACAAAGAGCATACATTACACTGTGAAAATAAACTGATACCGTCCTCTATTATTTTATATTTAACCCATTGATGAAGACTAATGGCAGTTTATTTTATTTTTTTGTCAAGGAATTTTTAAGCAAATACTAGGTAAAAAAAAATGATGTGTAGTTGGATTAATCTTTAACATAAATAATCCTGCAGGTATGTCATTATGACTATAATTTACAGGTATAAACTTGGTGATTGGTGTAATTGGCCAACACATGAAGCAAGGAGGACTTGTTAGACTGTGCCAAGTTAACCATGCTAATTTGGCTATATTTCAAAGTGCAGCAGAGGTACCTCTTTGATAAAGTTCTGTCTCTTGGCACCATTTTAAAGTCTGGAGAAATGTGATTGTTGACATGGTGATGTATTCAGGTAAAGTGTAGTATTTTGGGTTACCCAGTTTCAAAAGGTGTATAAGGAGATCAAGACATTTTAAGTTGACCTATGAGTTCATTATAAGTGGACCATGTTAGCTCTATCAAGGTGTACTGAAAGACATCAACATTGGGTGGTAGTAGAGTTGTTTGTCAGGACTGAGAACAGAGGCTGAAATAGAAATACTGGCAGACTCAGGTGTTCTAATACATCACAGGCTGTTTAAACTGTTTATATTGCTTGTCATGGCATCCCTCTGACTTCAGTGTTTCTCAAGTGCTTCGCTTTTCATCAGGGCTGAGAGGGCTGATTGATCCTTTGCTGGTTTATAAGGCTAAACTTATCCTAATAGATTTTTATTTTTTTATTATTTTCTTTAATTTATAAGGTGCCACAAATTGTCCGCTGCACCGTAATTGCATATACAGAAAACAGTGACCGACGACACAACATGATACATAAAGAACAAAAAATGAAAAACAAAAATATACACACACACAGGTAACATGGTTTGCTAGTCAAATTATATCTGGGACAATGAGTGAAAGTGATAATAGAAATCAGTGTGAAGTAAGCTGAAGCTAAAGATAACAGGGCTAGGGAAGCAGGCCAAGAGGTACAGAGGGTGATGGAATAGTTGAAGAAGCACACAAGCAAAGAGGGCCCTGCTCCTGAGAGCTTACATCCTTAAGGAAAGGGGGAGACACAAATAGGGTGGTACTAAGTGGGGGAGAGAGCCGGGACATAGGGAGTTAGGTGGAGGACTGATAGACTTAATACCAATTATATAGGTTCTAACAGACTGATCCTAAGGGAATCTCTCACCAAATATATGTGGACTATAAGAATAGCACATCATTAGGGATATTAATCCTATATGTAGTCTCTATATACATTCTATTGATAATAGGGGTTGTGGATTGATTTAATAGCGAGAAAACACATTTGTATTTATACCTATAAATTAATAAATGATGAATGATATTTTGGAGAACATATAATTAAGATTCATTTGGAACAGCGTCACTGCTGGGTAGCACAGCACAATTATTTTAACAGTGATTTATTTTGGTCATTAGTTGATAATCATTTTTTTATATTTCGTTACAAGTCTCTTTAACATAATATTAAGCAATTTCAACGTTTTTTTGTTCTGATTTTAATAGATTATAATAAAGATTAAGATTTTAATTCTATCATTTTGTCATTAGAGTGCCTCAAGAAATACACACCTTCTTTTCTTGTATCTAATATATGGTTTATAAAGTCGTCTGCACCATTGACTGATTGCCTGTTTTAATGTAACGGCATATGTCCTAGTGGTGTAATTTTCCGTCCAAGTGACATTTTTCTAAGCTATCCTTCACCTTGATGGTGTGTTTCAGTTCGCTGTGTTGGGTGGCTACTAGAGGTTCTAAAAATGTATTGATATATTCATAAAGGTTAGATGTAAGGGAACTAATTCATGCTATGATTGGCCTCCTTGGTGGTTTAGTCAAATTTTTGTGAGCCCTTTGTAGGTAATAGAAAAAAAGTAATGTAAGATTTTGAATTTCTAAGTATCCATGTTTTTTTCATAAAGCATTTTCGAAGCCATTTTTACCATAACAATAATGCAGATACAAGTTACATTGATGTAAAAATTCCAATGCCCTACAAAGCGACAAGGTGAAAACATAGACTTACTCCATAATAAACATACAACATTCTCCACACGCTTTAGGTCCACCACATGTAGATTGCAACTGTATAAAATCTCATCAGTCACATTGATGTCACTTCCAATGGACAAAGTCAGATTGCCAGGTTTAAGGCGGCAAAGGTCAGACCTGCTGTCTGCATAATTTAATCCAGGTGTCGGGTCCTACCATTGCCTCTTTAAAACCGGCAATTTCACTTTGTCCATTTGAAATTGTGTCATTGTGACTGGAGAGATTTTATACAGTCGCAATTTACTTTGGCGGACATAAAGCGTGTGGACAATGTGGCATGTCTATTATATAGTAAGTCTATACTTTCACATTGTCACTTTGGTGGGAATCGGATTTATAAATTTGATTATTGCTGATGATTTTACTATATGTTCTTGCTATTAGACTGAACTCTGTCTCTCCTCCTGAGATATTCCCTGGAGTTCATATCAGGTCTGAACACTATGATGAAACATTTAGGAAGAAACATACAGATCACCAGAGCCCAACTGGATGCCAAAATTGCAAAGATTTCCATGGCCACAGTGTATTTTCCCTGAGCACTGAGGGAGGCTGGGATAAAAGACACCCAGACACTGAGGAAGGCCAACATGCTGAAAGTAATAAACTGGGCCTCATTGAAGCTGTCAGGTAGTCTACGAGCCAGGAAGGCAACAATGAAACTAATGGTGGCCAGAAGAAACAGATAACCAAGCATGGTCCAAAAGGCAATGGTGGAGCCCTCATTGCATTCAACAATGATGAATCCTGGTTTGGTTTGAATGTTGAATTGTGGGAAAGGAGGAGCAAGTGACAGCCAAGTGAGACACAAGAGGAACTGTAAAAGAAAACATATAAACGTAATCATGTAGGACACTTGAGGTGTGGTCCATCTCCTTAGGCTGCTGCCCGGTCTTGTGGCCATAAAAGCAAACACCACCATGATTGTTTTTGCCAAAATGCTAGAAACACAAAGAGTAAAAGCTAGGCCAAAAGCAGCTTGGCGCAGGAAACAATTTTCCGGTTGGGGATAACCAATGAAAACTAATGAGCATAGAAAACACAAAGACAAGGACACCAACAGAAGGCAACTTAGAGAATAATTGTTAGCTTTCACTATAGGAGTGTCCTTATATTGGATAAAGAGTCTTAAAATAAAAATAGGAATGAATGAGGACAGTATGCTGGATGCTGCCAATGCTGCTCCTAATGGGTCTTCATAGTACAGATACTCAATAGTCTTCAGTAAACATTTGGTTTTCTGAAAGTTTGGCCACTGATCCCAGGGACACTTCAGACAATCAAGGGAATCTGCGAGATAAAATAAATAAATGATTACTTATTGCATTTTATATTTGGTAAATGAAGAAAGGAAATAGAATTATTACAGTAAAGTACATTTCACATGGAAACATCTGCATCCGTTCATGCTGAAACTTTACCATTAACTCCTTGTGTTTCTTTCACTAAAAATTGATCAGAGATATGATCTACCAAACTTTTATAATAAACTACCCATGTCCATTGGTATGTGTGATTCCACTTGTGTACAAAAAATATATTCTCAGAGAAAAAGAATACATATCAAATTTAATTTGATATATAAATTAATTTTATTGTCTAAAATTCAAATGTTTAAAATATTTAAAAGTTAGAAATACAACAGATTCTTAATCAAAGTATTTAAAATATTAAACAAGCATATAAAAGAACAAGACAAATGGCAATACTTCTCTACTTAACTGAAGAAACAGAGAAAGTTCTAGGCAACAATGGACATTGGTATAATAAATGTCCAAGACTTTTTTTCTTCAGCTGAATGTAATAGCAGTTAGGCTTCGTATGGGCCTTAACAATAACATACTATACACTCTGGGTATGTTTCCTTTTTCTTTTGGAACACAAATGATGTAATGAAAAGAGACATCCCAACAAAAACAAAATTACCTAAAACATATACTGTGTGTTAGGACTCCTTTTTTTCAATCAGACCTGCAATGCCTCTGTGTTACCAGATACATTTTCATCCTCACCTGTAGGAGTCAATCTCACTCCCCTGACTAATCACCCATGTCTTGCCTTTATTAAGACTGCCTTTTCCAACAGACTGGTGTCAGTTTAATTGTTTTTGTTGCTGGACCCTCTGAGTAACTCCTGATTCGTAACCAGATATCTGACTCATGTTTGTCTCATTGGTTTGCACCTTTTTCAGTGAGATTGACTTTAACTTCATTTGACTTCACTCTTCTTTATCCCCAGTACTGTTGTGCATCTACTGGCTTCTGGCCTTGGCTATTCTGACCTTCCTCCTGTCTTATTCTTATGTGCTATCCAGTAACTACAGCTGCTCAGCTAAACATGGAGATTCCAGTGTCCTGTACCCACAGCTGTCCTATTGTGCATGGTTTCCTATAACTCCTGCTTCTCAGCTAAACCTGGAGATCCCAATATCCTGTACCTGCAGTTCTATAACCATGCCTTGTATCCAGTTAGTCCAGCTGCTCAGCAAAACCTGGTTATTCTGGTATCTTGTCACTGCAGTACACCAATTGTGCCTGTTATCCAGTGCCTCCTGCTTCCTCAGCTAAACCTGGTAATCCTGGTATCCTGTCCCTGCTGTTCCTATGGACTTGTGTTAGCTGCTTTACCATTGACTGCATCTAGTTTATAACTGTGTGACCTGTGTTTAAAATAAAGACACTCTGTTAATTTACCTTACTCTCTGTGGCCTTTATACTGGGAACCCTAACACTGGCAAGTTTTATAAGTTCTAATACATTTCTGGCAACAAGTTGGTCTAGAAATTTGAATGTTTTATTGAATTAATTAGCTATAACTTAATTTTAATCCTGTGACTGTTGTTATGGCCCAAATCATTCCAGCTTATTCTTGTCTTGATAATTTATGATTAACTAAATGGTGGTTTTAGCCTCATCCACATCAATATTCATGAATTTATTTAAGAACAGCATTTAATATCTCAAGCTGCAGAAAAAAAAAAGTAATGTCTCTAATATCTCTAATATCCCAGCATGTATCAGCAGGCCTGTCACTTACCTGTCTGGTTAGATATTTCTCCATATAGACAGGGAACACATTCAAAACAACATACAGGTTGTCCTCTTATAGCAGCCTTCCTGAAACCTGGGAGACAGCTCTCACTGCAGACTGAGCGAGGGATCTGATGATACGACACAATGTTGATATTTTATTCTTGAAAACAAGCATCGCACATTACTGTATCTCTATAGTGTGCCATGTTGTTCTGCAGTCATAAGGCAACATAGGCTTCATAAATGCATATATACACACAGGTCACAATGAGGCTTATTAGTGAGAACTACAAATAAAGGCCAACAGTAACTGGACTTTCGGGCATGGCAAAAATGTTTCAGTAAATTTTAATTTGATCATTGTTGAATATGCTGTCATTTTGTGTCTAAATATGTGTTGATATTTGTCCATTTAGTGTCAATCATGCACTTTGGTTATGGCAACATGTTGGAAATGCCTATTCTTGGTTCTTACAAAAAGCACGCATTATACTGTGAAAATAAACTGATACCATCCCTTATCATTTTATATTTAACCCATTGATGAAGGCTAATGGCAGTTTATTTTATTTTTTTGTCAACGAATTTTTAAGCAAATACTAGGTAAAAAAAAAATTGTGTGTTTGGATTAATCTTTAACATAAATAATCCTGCAGGTATATCATTATGACTATAATTTACAGGTACAAACTTGGTGATTGGTGTAATCTACCAACCCATGAAGCAGCTAATTCGGCTATACTTCACTGGAAGTGACTCACAGTTACATATGATTGGTGAAATTGATGCGTCAGGTGCTCAATCATTTGTCTAAATTGAACGTGACCTCTCAGACCAAAGTATACATATTTCAACTCAACATGGCGGTCTTTTCCTTTCGAAAAGTTTTAAATCCCTTCTGCAATATTGTCGATAATCATCCACTGATTTAATGCAATGGCTGTTTACTGTCTTTCGGTCTATTCCTCTTCCCAAGAAATTCTGACCCAGCTTTTTCCCCAGATGTAACTCAGTTTTGTCTCATGCTGTAATTTTGCCCTAATCTTATTAATGTAGGTGATCTCTGCACACACTCTCCTAAGAAAGATATCAAACTGACTTTGGGCCAACACACATCCGTCACTTCCTCTGAGGAAACCGTTATTACAAGCGTTCAACACAAGTACATTTTCATTTGCATATATACGCATTTCACTACTCAGCATTTCATGAATATACAATTGTATTTTGTTTTGAGTGAATGTTAGACGTGGGGCCCCAGATGCTAAGAGAGGTGGATAGGGGGCCGACAAGTGTAAGTTGAGTACAGTAAGGTCATGTAAGTGTAGCATGTCAGATTGGAGATGCTGCTTAACTTGTATTGGAGGCTTCCACAGATATGCTTCTTAGAGTTATATTTTCTGCATGTACCTGAGGCCTTTAACACAGGTTTATGGTGGTGATTATTATAATAATGATGATGATGGTGATGACAATGATGAAAACAACAACATTGGCAGCACTGTTTAGCTGCTTGTGATTGACTGTATGCATAATGACCTGTCCAAATGATAGAACTTAATTCTTATGGTGTTACGGCTAGATGTTACGGCTAGATGATGTCAAGTTGCATTTCTTATTTGTTACTTCATTTGAACCACTGCAAGTAAGATTCCCATTATATTTTTAAACTTCTTAAGGAAGGCTGCGGGGGTGGGGTGATTGTAGGTGTTTGTCCTTCATTAATGTCATGGTACTGGCAGCTCCAATAAAAGAACCATTTGGTTTGGGTAGCTATTAGAGACATGAAGACCGGCCAACCCGCTTAGTCCTGAGAGGACTGGTTGTGAGGTAAATTATTTTCCAAACCCTTGATATTAATTTATATAGCTCAATAATTTATCTTAAAACTTCATGCATCTTCTTCTCCATTATACTTTTAATTAATACTGACAATCTTTACAAGGTTCCCACCTCTTTTTCTCCCATAGCCCACAACAACAGACTTGAATTGATGTTGAAAAATTGACCAGAAGATGCTGCGGTTTCATAACTGCCGACCTTGACCTGTCCCATAGTCCCTTCTTGGGTCAGCTGCCAGTTCACAATGTCGTATATCAGTGCAGGGATGTCTCCATTATCATCGAAATAAGTGTTACTTCCGCTGCTCAGTGTGACTCTCACATTCCTTATATAGTGCAGGAGCTGTAATGTAGAAATTGAATTCGTTTTTGTAATTTGAAAACATGAGTTACAAAAAACTCTGTCTACATGTGTGTCTATGGATATGTGTGTCTGTGTATCTGTGTGTTTGTGTAACTCATAGTTGCCTACTCTCCCGGGCTGTCCAGGAGACTCCCGAACTTCTGGGAGTCCTCGAAGACTCCCAGGAGAGCAAGGCAACCTCCCGATTCTTGTCGGCTTCACTAGTGCAGTGGGCGGGGCTTATGACACGTTTTCCCCATATTTGTGGCCCCATCCCCTGCTGTAATAGGTAAAAATGTGCTGTTAGTTTGTTCGTGGGGTCAGATGACATGTTTCGCTAAGCTCCGCCCCCACACACCCACCTCCCAACCTCTATCTCCTGGATCAGTACTTGCAGAAGTATGGTGTAACTGTGTCTGTGCTTCTGCATGTGTGTATGTATATCTGTTTATTTGTTGTGCTTTCTATCCTATCATACAAATTCATACAATATGTCAAATCCCCACTATGTTATACTTCAACTTAAAGCATTAAAACCAATGAAGTTTTCACTCATAATTTATTTTACATACACAAGGAAGAAGTGCACATTGTCACTTTCACCAAAATCTTTGCCAGGGACATAAAAACTCCACAAACTCCAATGAAAAATAAATCCATATTGATGGGAGTGATGCATAAGTTGCTTTTCGAAACCGGATCAAAGCTCACCAAATTCTGCAAATTATGGCATGAAAATGGTGGAAGCTTACATAAACTGCCTATGATACCTTCACCTGAATGTGATCGCATTGAATACTTGCAGAATAAGCTTAACTTATCTGTTTCTGAAACTAGCACAGTACCTGTATACACATATCCGCTGGAGCCAAGAATTAGCCCAGGGGTTTTATCTATGAACGTGTATATTCACTAAGAGCTGCAATTGTTCTACCACTACCGATCGTATAAAGTATTTCCCCCACCTCTAAGATTGTAAGCTTATATGGCCGGAGTCATCTTTACCTTCTGTTTCATATCATTGTTATTTGATTGTATCATACATGTACTATGCTGGGTACTATGTTGGCACCATATAAATAATAATAATAATAATAATAATAATAATAATAATAATAATAATAATGTTCTAGTGTATTATCTGGGCATCTATTCAACCAAAAATGTGGAAATGCTTATCTTCATAACAACAAATAGAGGCTTGTAAGCCCCACGTGTAACCCTCACTAATCAAGAATGGATAACTAATATATTCAAGCCACTAGCGATGGGGATAGCTACAATGTGGGTGATCAAGATGATGATGGTGAAGAATCTATTTCTTGACCATTTATTAAAGGATATTTGTGTTTCAAGTCTCCTTTTATGAGGAAATACAATTTTGACCCTAGACAACAGTAGAACACACTCATCTATATCAGTCACTCCAGCTACATGGGGCACTGATAAAATGGGCTGGGGAACCATTTAATTGAAGATCAAGGTGAATGCTATTCAGCCACCTATCCATTGTTGAGGGAAATACACTTGGGTAAAAATTCAACAACTGATTTCTTCGACAACAGCTAAAGGAAAACTAATGAGAGGAGGTTTACAAATGAAAAAAAAAACACTAAAAAGACAAAAAAGAAGCATACAAAACAGCACACTTCCCTAAATAAAAAAAAAACCTGAATTTTAAGTGAAAGAAACACTAAGAAAAATACCCTCCTTAACATTTACACTCCTTGGGCCTGATTCATTAAGGATCTTAACTTAAGCTATCAAGTATTTGTGTGCTACATGAAAAAACAGTCAGTATTTAACTTATGTGCAAAATAGAAAACTAATTTTCACCCCTTGCATTGTAACATGGTCTTGTCCAGGAGACTTAAATAAGAAATTTCTTAAGTTAAGAACATTAAGGAATCAGGCCCCTTGTGCTGATTGCTGCTCCAAGATTGTAGAGGAAGTGGATAGAGTTAATTAGAGTGTTGGATGTTTGGAGCAAATTGAATCAAACGTCTAATGTCAGAATTAAAAAAATAAAAAAAAGAGATAAACTAGTTTGATCCAAATTGCAAATGTCGTGCAAAAATGAATAATGATCTTCATGAGCATAATTTTTGGGGCTTCCTACACATATAAATATACAACAATGCCAAGCGCTGGATAGACCTATAGTTATGGTATTGGTTGTTCCCTTTACGTGGGATACAATAAATCAATAATACAGTCGTAATAAAAATATATTTTTTCCTATACGAATCATGAATGCATTCGCTCTCCGGATTTCAACTTTTGCTTCTCCAATATTATCAATATATACCCCATAGAGTGAAATCTCCGAGTATACACATTGTATTTACCATCGTTGACATTGTATGAATTGCGCAGGGACTTGGTTTATTGTGCAATAACCTGAGGGATGACTATTATTCGTGCTTATTTGTATGCATAGGAAATGAAGTAGCACGATTTGGCAAAGCTAGTAGAGCCATTTTTTGTCTCCTCATAGCGATTTTTTTACAGCCATGTGATTTTATATTATAAGTTATAGGATATATAGAAATAAATACATTTTTATTACGCCTGTATAATTGATTTATTGTATCCCACGTAAAGGGAACAACCAATACCATAACTATAGGTCTATCCAGCGCTTGACATTGTTGTATATTTCTAGTTTGATAACGGTCTGGTGAACCGTGGTTCAAGCTGCAGGGTCACCTGTATTGTACATTGTATTTAGAATTTTAATCAAGGGCTGTTAGCGCCGGGGAGGTCCCAGTAGGGATCATATGTTCCTTCCTACATCTATAATAATAATAATAATAATAATAATAATAATAATAATATTGACATCCTAAAGATTAAAATGACTATTCTACTACTTTATTATCTACTTTTATAATAAACTTAAGCGGTAGTGGTGACAAAAATATCTCTCTATGTGAACACACCTGTAATGAGGGAGCCGAAACAGTCACACAAATGTAAATCTTTTATGAAGATGGGCGCATTAAAATAAACAGCTATCTTTGAAATATATATATATATATATATATATATATATATATTGTGGCAAGAGCCCGCTACTGCAGAAGCACACGCGAACAACAACTTCCTTTTTATGGTGCTTTATTGTCAGGATGGTAAATGTTTGACACCGTATGCTTGTACAGCAATCATGGAGACCCTAAACACTAGCTATACATAGTCCAGCTCTCTCTCAGGACCAGCCAGCTTACCCAGCATTGGTCTCAGTGCACAACTGATATAAACAAGCTTTTATACCTGATACTCCTCCCCCAGCCTTAGCTTGATGGACAGGTGACACACCCACCTTCTCTTTAAAAGGAAACGCCCATCACTGGCTCAGTAATTCAGACACACCTTGTCTGTTTGCTGAGAGGAAGGATTTCGAGTCATGTAAGTTAAACCAAACTTAAACTATTGCTTTTCATACATAGGTCTTTATATTCAATCTAGGTACATTACTGCACAAATGTTTTACTCTACTCCCCTGCTTTCTCTGCTTATTGCCAGCTAAATGCCTCCTTTTGTTACATATCCCTCCCCCTAGCGTCTCCAGGTAGGGGGACGCGGATTTCGCAAGGAGCGCATATTTTCGTGACAACGCATCTGCATTTTTGTGTAGAATCCCGGGTCTATGTTCTACTGAGAACTTGAAAGGTTGCAGTGCCAAGAACCAGCGGGTTACCTTGGCATTTACCTCCCAGTTGTTCTGCATCCATCTCAATGGTGCATGGTCTGTTATTAAGGTGAACTCTCGGCCTACGAGATAATAGTGCAGAGCTTCTGTAGCTTCTTATGGCGAGACATTCTTTCTCCACAGTGGCATATTTTTGTTCCCTTGGAAGCAACTTACGACTTAGGTACAGGACAGGATTTTCTACTCCATTCTTCTCCTGTGACAGGACTGCACCTAAGCCAACACCAGAAGCCTCAGTTTGAAGGAAGAACCTCCGGGTAAAATCCGGTGCTTGCAGAACTGGGGAGGAACAAAGAGCTAACCGAAGATCAGTCCAGGCGGTTTCTGCAGAGTCAGACCAGGTTAATCTATCTGGACAACCTTTTTTTTAACATGTCCGTTAGTGGAGCAGCTCTAGTGGTGAAGTGGCTTACAAACCGCCTGTAGTAACCTACTAAGCCTAAAAAAGTTCTTAACTGTGACTTTTTCTCTGGTCTTGCCCAATTTTTGACTGCCTCCACTTTGTCTAGCTGGGGTTTGACATGCACTCGACCAAAACCGTACCCCAAATATTTGGCTTCTCTCATGGCTATGGCACATTTCTCTGGGTTAGCTGTTAACCCTGCTGATCTTAATGAAGCTAAGACTGCCTCAACTTTGGCTAAATGTGATCCCCAGTCTGGGGTATAAATCACTATATCGTCCAGGTAAGCTTCTGTGAGGTCGTAGCAATTTATTCATGGCCCTTTGGAAGGTGGCAGGTGCCCCATGCAATCCAAATGTAGTACTTTCATTGATAGAGACCATCAGGGGTGGAAAATGCAGTCTTTGGCTTGGCCGTGGGAGTCAGGGGAACTTGCCAATAACCCTTTGTTAGATCAAGGGTTGTCAAATAATTGCTGCCAGCAAGATTTTCCACTAGTTCATCCACACGTGGCATTGGATAGGCATCAAACTGCGACATACTGTTTAGGCGCCTAAAGTCATTGCAGAACCTAATTGTCCCATTGGGTTTCGGGACAAGCACAATGGGACTATTTCACTCACTAGTGGACTCTTCAATCACATCTAACTGGAGCATCTTCTCGACCTCCTTTCTCACGTCCACCCATCTGGCTTGTGGAATACGATATGGCTTCTGCTTTACAATGACTCCTGGCGCAGTGACAATGTCATGTTCGATTAAGGTAGTGCGCCCAGGAATGGAAGAGAAGACATCCCTGTTCCAGCAAATCATTTCTTCAGTCTGTTGTCTCTGCTGAATGGACAAAGCTGGCTCTATGGGCACTTCAGACTTTTCAATGGCAGTACTTACTACCTGAGGAGAGGTTTCCTCATCATGCCAAGGTTTAAGGAGGTTAACATGATATATTTGCTCCTCCCTTCTCCTACCTAACTAGTGGACTCTGTAATTGACAGGACTGACAGCCTCTAGAACTTCATATGGACCCTGCCAATGGGCGAAAAGTTTGCTTTCCTGGGTAGGAACCAGGACTAGGACCTTGTCCCCAGGCTTGAAAGATCGAACAACAGCACTTTTATCATAACTTTTCCTCTGTCATTCCTGAGACTCTTTTACATGTTGCCGCACAATGAGCCCTATCTTTCCTAGCCTCTCATACATTTGTGACACAAATTGTACCAGATTTGGCTCCCTGGGACCTTGATGCTCCCATCCTTCTTTTAACATATCCAAGATACCCCTGGGCTGTCTCCCAAACAATAACTCAAAGGGACTAAACCCTGTTGAAGCTTGAGGTACCTCACAGATGGCAAACATCAAATAGGGAATAAGAGTGTCCCAATCTTTTTTTTCTTGAGCCACTGCTTTCCTGAGCATATGCTTTAATATGCGGTTAAAGCGTTCTACCACGCCATCTGTTTGTGGATGGTATACAGAGGTGTGAAGCACCGTAACCCCTAGCAACTGGCACATGTCCTTCATCAGTTTAGACATGAACTGAGTACCCTGATCTGTGAGAATTTCTTTGGGTATTCCCAAGCGTGTAAACATCAATACAAGTTCCTTAGCTATGGTGCTGGACTTTATGTTTCGTAGGGGAATTGCCTCTGGATACCTGGTTGCAAAGTCAAGCACCACTAGTATATATTGGTGCCCACGTGCGGATTTGTCAAGTGGCCCCACAAGGCCCATAGCTATCCGTTCAAAGTGAACTTGTACTATTAATTTTGGAATGAGAGGTGCCCTGTACATGGGTTTGGGACAGGTTCTCTGACAAATGGGACAGGACCGGCAATACTTTTTCACTGCCATGTGTACACCGGGCCAGTAAAACCTAAGCAGAACTCGTTCCCGTGTTTTATCCTCCCCTAGGTGTCCCCCACAGACATGTGTATGTGCTGCTTTTAACACTAGGATTACATGGACCTGAGGAACCATTAATTGTTCTACTTTTTCCCCCTGTACATTAGCAACTCTATACAGGAAATTATTTTTAACAATAAAATATGGTATACCTTCTGCAGGCTGGGCAGCTTTCGCTACCCCATTTACCTCAGTCACACTTTTAAAGGCATGTTCCAAAGTGGCATCATTAAGTTGGTCTCGAGCAAAGTCCTGCAGAGGAAACAAAATTGGTATTGCGGACCAGTCCGTATCCTCACTGACAGACGGGGTGGGCTCATCTGCGACATCACCGACTAATGCTAGTTTGGACTGTCCATGTTTCCCCGCAGGTGGATGCTTTTGTGGAACTCCTGCTGTGACTCCCAGGATGGCATTCTGGTTTGGCGGTTCCCAAAGATCAATGTCCAGCTGTTGTGGATTCTTAGGTTGTTCTTTTAAGACTGGGCTTCCGACCGTTGCATCAGTGGCCGGCATGTCCGGCCGGATCCGCTCACCGAGGACATCATTATACAGTGGGAAGTCTCGCCCCAAAATGAGTGGATATGGGAGTTTAGGTGCTATGGCAGCTACCACCATAACAGTTTTGTCTTTGAGTGTGACTGGTAGTATTGTTCTTTCATACTCCTCTGTCGTGCCATGTACGCAAAGAACCTTCACCTTGGGCAAGCGAGAAGTTATGGTTTCGGGTAAGGCAGAGCTGGAAACCAATGAGAGTTCACTCCCCGAGTCAATCAAGGCCAGAACAAGGATTTGGTTGATTAGCACAGTCACCCGGAACAAACAAGGACTTCCTGATGTGGGACTCATGGTAAAACAGCTTGAAAAAGCAGGCCCAATATGTGCCACGGAACAGTCCATGGGTTCCGGTAGTTTAGGACACTCTGCCTTAAAGTGGCCTAGCTCACCACATTTAAAACACTTCAGATTAGACGGCTTTGCACCTGGCCCTCTGTCCGTAGCAGTTTTGCCATTGGGCCCTGTGGCAAGGATTGTCAAACCTGGCTTTTGGCATGGCAGCGGCTTTGGCACAGATGCAGGTTCTTTAGTCATTTGCTGTAGCGCACAAAACCTTTCTACCACGGTGGCAAGCTCTTCATAAGTTTGTGGGTCTGATTGCAGCACCCACCTTTGCAAATCGCGTTTCAGCCCCCGGATGCAGTGATCTATCGCCAGAACTTCAATAATCCGAGAAGGCGAATTCTCCTCAGGCTGCAGCCATTTCTTTAAAATTTTAGAAAGCTCAGCCACTTGGGCTCTGACAGGTTTTTCTTTATCATAGCGCCATTGGTGATAGCGCTGGGCTTGGCCTGGCCCGGAAACTCCAATGCGAGCCAATATCTCAGACTTAAGGCACAAATAATCAGAGGCCCGTTCCTCATCTAGATCCATATATGCTCACTGAGCTTCACCAGTCAGATATGGCGCCAGCCTCTCAGCCCAATCTTTAGGAGGCCATTTTGCCTTTTGTGCAAGTCTCTCAAAGGACACCAAATATGCTTCTATGTCATCACCTGGCGACATTTTCTGGAGAACAGGACCAAGTGGTTCTTTTCTGTCATGTCTCACCTGGCTTAACTCTTCTCTTAAGAGCCTTGTGTTTTCCACCTGTGCCTCGGCAACTCGTAGCATCTGAGGTTGCTGTGCAGCAGCCACATTCACGAGGGTACTCAGTACTTCCTCCATGTTGAGGTCTGCGCGGGTTGGGTAGCGGAAACTTGCTTCACGGAGTATCCCTCTCCTGACACCACTTGTGGCAAGAGCCCACTACTGCAGAAGCACACGTGAACAACAACTTCCTTTTTATGGTGCTTTCTTGTCAGGATGGTAAATGTTTGACACCGTATACTTGCACAGCAATCATGGAGACCCTAAACACTAGCTATACATAGTCCAGCTCTCTCTCAGGACCAGCCAGCTCACCCAGCATTGGTCTCAGTGCACAAATGATATAAACAAGCTATTATACCTGATACTCCTCCCCCAGCCTTAGCTTGATGGACAGGTGAAACACCCACCTTCTCTTTAAAAGGAAACGCCCATCACTGGCTTAGTAATTCAGACACACCTTGTCTGTTTGCTGAGAGGAAGGATTTCAAGTCATGTAAGTTAAACCAAACTTAAACTATTGCTTTTCATACATAGGTCTTTATATTCAATCTAGGTGCATTACTGCACAAATGTTTCACTCTACTTCCCTGCTTTCTCTGCATATTGCCAGCTAAATGCCTCCTTTTGTTACAAAATATATATATATATATATATATATATATATATAAATATATATATATATATATATGTATATATATGTCCAACTCGTCTAAATATGTAGATTTCTTTCTCAGGAATTATGTTAGTTCCCTGAATTCATATCTTAAGGACACAAATAGTATTCTACAAATACTACGAGAGTTTGTATGGGACAGCAATTATCATTGGGCAAACATTGATGTCCAATCTCTTTATACTTCCATACAACATGAAAAGGGCATTGAATGTTGTAGGGAATTTTTGAATCAGGATAGTTCTATCTCAGTGGAACATAGAGATTTCTTATGTGATCTCATTTATTTTATCCTTTCTCATAATTATTTTAATTTTTTGGACACATATTTCCTTCAAACATGTGGTACGGCCATGGGTACCACATTTGCACCCAGCTTCGCCAACCTCCATATGGGTAGTTGGGAAACTAAGTATAAATATCAACCTAAGCCCTTCTCAGACAAAATGAAGTTGTAAAAACGTTACATTGACGATATATTACTTGTCTGGAATGGTACTCGTGATGAATTTGATGAGTTTCTTGGGTATATTGGTAGGAACGAGTATAATCTTAAGTTCACAGCCAATATAAGTGATACGCAAGTGGAATATCTGGACCTCATTTTAACATCAAATGATACTCAGGTCATTACTAAAAATTACATTAAACATGTGGATATAAACAGCTATCTACACTTTAATAGTTGCCATCAGAGAAAGTGGAAGGAGAATATCTTTTTCTCTCAGTTCAACAGGATAAAAAGAAATTGCAGTCGCAACAATGATTTTGAGGAACAACTTAATGTATATGTAGACCGTTTTAAAGAAAGGGGATATCCACCTCAAGTTCTTAGCGATGCCACCAATAAAATTAAACAGAAAGGTAGGGCAGAAACGTTGAAATATACAACTAAACAGGATAAAGGTGAAATGTTACCATTTATTACAGAATTTAATAGTGGGGAGAACCTAGTAAGGTCAACAATAAGGAAACATTGGGGCATCCTGCAGAGGGATCCGGTACTCTCTACAATACTTCCAGATAAACCGTTGATAAGTTTTCGGAAAAACCGTAGTCTGAAGGACTTGATAGCTCCAAGCTTACTTTTAAACAATAAAACTATTCAGAGAACTTCTAGTTTTATTCCAGACAAAATAGGATCGGTTAGGTGTACCCACTGTAATATATGTCAGTATATGAATCCAGCAAAAACCTTTTTTTATTATCATGATAATAGCAGGAAATTTAATGTTGTACATCGAATGGATTGTTTAATAACCTCCATTGTTTATTTGTTGGAGTGTTCCTGTAAACTAAAATACGTTGGCAAGATCAAACATTTACTAAAACTACGTATCCAGGAACACATCCGTAATATTAAGAATGGAGTACAAAGCCATTCTGTCTCTAGACATTTTGCACAAAAACATAACAGCGACCCAAAACATCTTAAATTTATGGCTTTGCAAAAAGTAATATTAAATTCAAGGGGAGGAGATTTACAGCGTAAACTCTCTCAACGTGAAATGTTTTGGATTTTCCAATTAGGTACTATGACACCATCTGGCCTTAATGAGAACTATGAGCTAGCCCCCTTTTTATAATATCTTTATGCAATTTTTAGGATTTGTATTTCTCATTCTCTGTCACTATTGGGATACATCTAAGACATATCATATACTCTATGCTGTTCATATTACAACTTTTTTGTATATAATCAGTTGGAGGTATATTCATCATTTAATTATGGGTTTTGGATTAGGTTGGATATTTGATGTTCCTTTTATATCTATTGCACTTTGTTCACTATATAGATTTATTTACATATAATGGCCTCAGTGCTTGCTATTGTCTACCGGCGAGTATTTTGGGGGTACATTTCTACATTAGCTTTACTAATCTGTTACAATGTTATATTGTATTCATCTGTATATAGTTCGGTTGAATATATTTTCTGTTTTATCTATATACATAAATTGTTTCAATTATATAGCTACATAGATGGTAAATTGGTTGCAATACTTGTAGTTTGAGGTATTTGTCCTTATTTATGTTGATAAAGCTATTTGGACGCATGCACTGTTGTGGTGTTAGCTATCCAAGTTGATGCTACTTCACGCATGTAACATAGTTTTATCCTCTTAATAGGTAGATATATAGCGCCGATAGGGCGCGGTTAGATTATACATGTTATTATTATTATTATTAATAATTTTTATTTATAGGGCGCCACTAGGTGTCCGCGGCGCCGTACAGGGACAGACAAGATTACAATACGAGGCGAGACAGCACAGAATAGTAAACAATAATCACAGTAACTCAGTGAGCTCAAGGCACAGCTAGAGGGGAGGGGAGAGGGGAAGGTCAGCCAGCAACGGCACTTAGGAGGGAGGGCACAGATGAGAGGGAGACCCCCAGGGGGAAGAGAAGGGAGCGAGAGGGGACGCGGGAAGAGGGTCCTCGAGGAGGAAGGCAGGGTAGCTGGCGAGCAGAGTTAAAAGTGGTGAAGACAGGAGGAGAGAAAGCCCTGCTCAAAGGAGCGTACAATCTAAGGAGAGGGGTGGACTGACAGAGAACACAGGGGAGAGACGGAGGATAGGGATAGGGGAAGGGGAATGGAGGGGAAGAGTCAGAAGAAAAGGTAGGAAGTTAAGTGGGAGCTTAATGAATGTTCACTCTTCTATTGGGATTCTTTTTTATATATACATGTTAATGTTAGGGAGTATGTTTTGATGGATGCCATCTGCGCATGCGTTATTACAGGTTTAAATTGACATTACTTATACCTGCTACCATGATAATCCTGTGTAACCCAGTAGGGTACTTATATAGGTTTTTATTTAATATTCTGGGACATATATGTTGTAATTTGAGATATTTTTATAGCCACGGATATGACGCGATAGTTTTATACATATACCGGCATTCTGTCGAAATAAGCTATTTATGTGTAGATGTTAAGGTTGATCAAGTTTTTTGGACGTGCTCAACAGTATATTGTGATGTCTATTTTACATATTAGATAGATAATCATCTATGTTTGATATTCATTAAGCGCCAATCGAGCGCTGTTATATTGCATATGTAGTTTTTATGTTTGTATCAATTAAGTTTTTTGTTTCCGGGATATGCTTTTTGTTATTATTGATAAAGTTGTATTGACGCATGCGCTGTGATGGGCGGCAACTGCGCATGCGCCAAGATGCACAACCGTCTTATTTAAAGCTGGAAACTTATGCTATAAACATATTACTATTCCTGCTCCTGAGGAAGTCCCGTTTTTTACCGGGACGAAACGCGTCAAGCTTATCCTTGCCAGTGTCTATCTGCTTACCCTGATGTAAGTGCATTATTACCTTTTTTTAATAAATTGTTATTGTATTTTTACACCATACCTTTTCCTTGTCATTATTGCCCCCACGCAACGAGGCTGGGATGGAAATATTTTACATTTGATCTACAAGAAGCAATTACATGTTGTCACTCTGAGACCATCTGGTACGCAGTTTATAATCTTATATATGGTTGTTCCACATGGGTGTTCCATATATTATATTTATCTTCACCTGGGGCATTTGTGTTGATTCACGTTAAGGAAGCCCAGTGTTAATAGGTGATATATATATCCACCAGTGGTGTTGGTTCAACTGCTTGGCAATACTACTCCATGTTGCTTTTCTTTCTACATTGTCTGAATTTCGAAAATATTGGGAGGAATAGTCTATGAGGAGGATTCCCTATCTCTGATTTGGTGATCCACTATTACCTCACGGTATGCAACATATTACATTTATTTATATTATAAATCTGATAATACACATTGAGGCACCCTGCCTGTCTCTTGTTGCAGTGTCTACCCTTACCCGGACTAACCATCTGGCTGCAGGTCATCGTGGCTGCCGCTCATAATTAAGCTAAACTACACATCTGGAACTTTCCTTTATCTGGATACTATATTTATAATTGACATTTATATTTCTGTATTACGTTGTGGTTATTAGCGTCATTCTATATCAATTTTTGCTTATTGCATATATATATATATATATATATATATATATACAAGTTAACCTGTGCATGATACTCATGCATTCTAGTCAAATCAAGCTACTTAAGGTGTTAAAAAGGTTCTTGTCATGCATTTGGGCCATAGCCCAGGCCTCAACCACCAACCACTCCCCACTGTCACCCCCAGCAACCACCAACCACTCCCAACTGTCACTTCTCCTTCAAGAAATATATATATATATATTTTAAAATCTTTATAAACACTTTTAACAATTAATAAATTAAATTAACAAATTAAAAACATCTTAGTATACCAAATTTCAGCCCTTTCTGAATTTTTTTTTCCACACACACTAAGAATTTAGTAGGTCGGTGTATAACTCCTCCCAGCAGGTGGCGCTGCAGCTTGGTTTTATTTTTTCCACACACAGACAGACTAACACACGCCACTAGACATTTATATTATAGATATATTTATATACTGTATATATACATATACTGTATATACTGTATATATCAAAAATAGTCCCTTATTTCAGGTGTGTTCACATGGAGAGATATTTTTGTCACCAACACAATCTTGCACAGGTTTACTTCTAGGGCTAGATTTACTAAGCTGCGGGTTTGAAAAAGTGGGGATGTTGCCTATAGCAACCAATCAGATTCTAGCTATCATTTTGTAGAAGGTACTAAATAAATGAAAGCTATAATCTGATTGGTTGCTATAGGCAACATCCCCACTTTTTCAAACCTGCAGCTTAGTAAATCTAGCCCCTAGAGTATATTAAACATACACATAACTTTACCTGCCATGACTTAAAATTGAAAATGTCTTTATTGCTCATGTAACTAAATGTTGATTCTCTTGAATTCCAATTTTTCAGGTCTTCCAAAGCTTTGGCCACAACATGAACAGCAGCATAATAACCATGACTAAATTTGAAGCTGTTGGTGTAGATTATGCTGTTCTCGATGCTGTCTATACTCTCTGCTCCTGTGCACTCTGTCACTGTGGGATCCAAAGCACCAGTCAAGTTTTTCTGATACAGAAATTTACAATTGAAAAGTTTCTCCCAATATAAGTTTTCCCAGGACTCTTCCAAAGAAGGTTGAATGTTGCTTAGGTAGTCACTGAATCCTGGAATCACTCTATTGTTGATAAATAAACCAATGGACCCGGATAAAATCGGAAAAAAGCTTTCAGCTGAGAACAAACTAGACATTGACCAACCAGAACATGACACAAAAATCTTCCCTTTGATTTTCTGTTTCAACATCTCACTCATGATAGGAACCAAATCAATATCAGTAGAGAAGATAATAAAAACTTTAACTGACGACTCTTTAATGACCTTGACTATGTGGGGAGCATTGCGGTCTGGTTGATATAAACGGATATATTCAGTGAAGGCCACACATGCTCCAGCCTTTATTATCTCTTGCCTGATTGGCTGAATACCCTGTAGACCATAATCACTGTCTGCAGCCAACAGACCAATCCAGGTCCAACCAAAGTGCAGGATAAGCTTAGCCAGTCCTATAGACTGTTCCTTATCACTGGGAACAGTCCTGACAAATGAGGGAAACATTATTTTATTACTTAGAAGAGACATACTTGCTAATGGACTGATCTGGAAAAAAAAGGAAATTGCACATATATACTTTAAAACCATGATTTTCTGATATGTTCTTCATCACTAAAAACTTTAAAATGTGTAAAATCCCTGTGCTCTGACCGCTTACATAGAGTGGTCTTAAATTTATATTTAGAGAAAAGTCAGTTTGCGTGACATATTCTGCGTGAATTCAATCTGCGCGAGCTCTGAAACGTACCGTATGCCAATGAATGCCAATGCAAGCAATTCATGTCTAAATGCAAATAACCCTTACAACTGCCTATGACTTGAGAGGCAGTATGTGGGAGGGAAGAGGCAGACTAATGCAGTCCATGTATAGTTTTAGCATTCTGACGCTGATGCGACCTATTGAAGTCCTGGGTTGCCCAAAATTACACTAGGGTTCAGCCGTATCTTTTGCACCCACTACAGGCCAGTTATAAATGCCGACTGATAGTGGTGACTGACACAGCATAGTCTTTGGTTTAAAAGCAATAGCTATGCATGCCACTAGCTAGCACAGAACACCTATATGCAACTAAGATCGACTATATAAACGCATTGTATGTACAATACACACTAAAAGTATCTTTATTTATGTAACTCATGTAAAAATAATATATAATATTTGAAATGTAATATTTATATAAATGAGTTTACTGATAAAATGTGTTCGAGCACTCTTATACCCAGATTCAAATGGAAATGTATATTAAGATACACTTGAGAGTAAATTTATCAAGCTGGGGGTTGGAAAAAGTGGAGATGTTGCCTATAGCAACCAGGGCCTGATTAAGGGTTCTGGCCGCCCTAGGCTAATACGGCCGCAGCGCCCTCCTCCTCCGAATATATAGGTGTATAGGAACACTCCTGAATATGAATGTTCAGGTGTATTCTCCAGCATTCAAATTTAGACAGATTGTGCCATTGTCTCTTACCTGTCCTTGCTCTTCTCTCTCTTCTCTACCTTTGTTATCCTCTCGCTGGCTTCTGGAAAGTTGGCGTCCTTTTTTGAAAATGCAAAAATGTATTATAATGCAAACCCTGAATGATAAGGCCCTTTAGTTAAAACAAAACACTCCATTATGGCCAGCTAAAAGTACCCCATTGGACAGGCATATATAAGCAATATCTGAATATTTGTTGTCAATCAAATACAAAACTCTACCAGCCCCATCTCACTAATATTTAGTATTCTAGTGATTGCTGAGACCACCCATGTGACCACCACACAATCATGAGATTCTGCCCCCCAAAGCTTCTCTATTTTTTAAATACCCCCTGCAGCCATTTTCCTTAACCACAACCCCCCCCCCCAGCCATTTTCCTTAACCCCTGCTGCAGCCATTTTCTTTACCTCCCACCCTGCATCCATCCCCCTTGCAGCTATTTTCCTTACCTCCACTCTGCTAGCTAGCTATCCCCCCCCGTCACATCAAAACTCCCCCAGTCACGTAAATCAGCCCCCCTCCTCTGCCCTCCTTCATACATATCAACCTCTCTACCTCCCTATAGATTTTCATGGCAGCCCCCCCCTCCCACCCTATAGATTTGTATGACAGTCCCCCTCTCCCTCCCTATACATATGCATGACAGTCCCCCCTCTCCCTCCCTATAGATATGCAGGGTAGTCCCCCCCCCTCCCTATAGATATGCAGGGTAGTTACCCCCCCTCTCTATAGATATGCAGTGTAGTTCCCCCCTTCCCTATAGATATGCAGGGTAGTTCCCCCCCTCCCTATAGATATGCAGGGTAGATTCCCCCCCCCCTTCCTATAGATATACAGGGCAGTTCCCCCTCCCTATAGATATGCAGGGCAGTTCTCCCCCTCCCTATAGATATGCAGGGCAGTTCCCCCCTCCCTATAGATATGCAGGGCAGTTCCCCCCCTCCCTATAGATATGCAGGGCAGTTCCCCCCCCCTCCCTATAGATATGCAGGGCAGTTCCCCCCCCTCCCTATAGATATGCAGGGCAGTTCCCCCCCTCCCTATAGATATGCAGGGCAGTTCCCCCCCTCCCTATAGATATGCAGGGCAGTTCCCCCCCTTCCCTATAGATATGAAGGGCAGTTCCCCCCCCTCCCTATAGATATGAAGGGCAGTTCCCCCCCCCTCCCTATAGATATGCAGGGCAGTTCCCCCCCCCTCCCTATAGATATGCAGGGCAGTTCCCCCCCCGCCCTCCCTATAGATATGCAGGGCAGTTCCCCCCCCTCCCTATAGATATGCAGGGCAGTTCCCCCCCCCTCCCTATAGATATGCAGGGCAGTTCCCCTCCCCTCCCTATAGATATGCAGGGCAGTTCCCCCTTCACTTACCTGTAGTTGTGCCAGCGTCGCTCCTCTCCTCAGATCAGCAGATAGGAAGTGAAGACGTCCTGCTTCCTGTCTGCTGCACAGCAACAGGCAGCCTGGCGATTGGCTGTGTGTTGCTAACCACTGACCACCAATGCTTTTGATCGTCGAGCCCTCCACCCCCCCGCGGCGACCCCCCCCCCCCCCCCCCCGCGGCGACCCCCCCCTCCCCCACCCCGAAAAAAAATATGAATGAGGGGGAAAAAAATAAAATAAATTTAAAAAAATACCCACAGTGCCGCGCCCCCCGGGACCCAGCGCCCCAGGCTGCAGCCTGGTCAGCCTAGTGGTTGATCAGGCCCTGATAGCAACCAATCAGATTCTAGCTGTCATTTTGTAGAATGTACTAAATAAATGATTGCTAGAATCTGATTGGTTGCTATAGGCAACATCTCCACTTTGTCAAACTGAGAGCTTGATAAATTTACCCCTTGGATTTCAATATGGTCAGAACTACACACAAGTTCCATGTTCTTTTTACATAAGCAACTTACATGCAAGTTGTGTTCTGACATGAATTAAGCCCAGTGTGTGAATGAGTCCAATGGAACCTGATGGATTTAGAATATGATATGCCCCATACAACTCATGGTAAGTAGCGCCTTTGTCTAAAAATAAACTTGCTCCATTTGTATATTATCTTATTTCAGTCTACAAATCATGCATTTTATGGTCTATTAAAAGATATGATTGTAATTACCAACAAATAAATAAATTATACCCTAAATTGTATATAAAGAGACATGAATAGATATAGGGATATGCCTATTAAACAACGATCGGTGGGCAATGTGCAACCGAGATATTGTTATGGCGGCGGAGGGGTTAATACAAATCCTTTATGCGCACACCTTTAGCATTCACACGAAACAATAAGATAATTCTGATAATCTACAGTCCTAACCATGTCAGTATCTAGTCATTGTTATGAAAACTAATATACTGTACATGCTTAATTACATTAAAAGTATAGAACTATAGGTCACATGATTAAAACCTTCTTACCTGAGGATGTCTGAAGACCCCTAAAATATTTGCCAAGATAATTGAGTTTGAGGAAAAGGAAGATCCTATAACAGCACTGAAGATTGGTTGTCCAGGACACCTGTAGTTGGGGATGGCCGTGCCGGATTCAGTTAACAAATGTAAAGCTCCTTGTACTTCATAGTGAGGCACATTACATGTTTTATACACCTGCAACCCTAATGTAACGTTGCCGAGAACATTGGGATTCATGTTAATCTCTTCTACAGCAAACTTTATGGCTAGAAGTCCTCTGTAGGCATCCAAACTAAATCTTCAGGAAATCAATAAATATAGGACAGTGTAAATAAAAACAGTTAATTACACAGAGAAAAGAAACAGAGTATCATAAGAGTAATTAATTTGAAACAGTGTAAATAAATTTAGAAAAGCAGATTGAAAAGTAAGTACTGTAATATCTATCTTGTGGAAATCCAAGAGGGTCATTGTGTCCCTCTCTCACTGTAAACTGGGTACTATGGGGTGTACTGTAAATACAAAGACAAATTAGGTGGAAAGAGTTGCAAATATTACTTTTATATTTGCAAACACCCTGTTGTATCAACTCCTCCATGAGTGAAAGTTCTCTAGACATGGCAGAGGTGGAGCAAAGCTGCATTATATGAAAACAAAAACAATTCCTACATGGTATTAATCTGCTGTGGCAGCTCCACGCTAGTAAGTTGTGATGAGCTAAACTCCCAGCTAAAATTACACCCTCTGCCTCTCGTCATTAGAATATGAGGAGATCATTTGTTAATTCATTCCCTGTTTTGGACAAATTTGTTACTAACATCCTTACTCCCAGCCTTAGCATTGTATTGGAAGACTGTATAGCATATTACGGGGCGGGGTGGGGGATTTTACGCCTATACAGATTACAGAACTGCATGTAAGGATCCAGTATAGTTACTTGTTGGATTTCTGTTATCTTGAAAGTATATGCAAAGATTAAGGACTTGGTATTCCTCAGTCACTCTAGAAGAAAATATGAGTCTAAAGTTAGGACTCATCGATCCTGTCTCGATTAATAGGAGCAGCCTTACTCTTAATTGGCGCTATGTGGATTCCACCTGTTTCTCCTGAATTGTAATCAAATGACATTCCTATTTTCTAGTTAAATGTTCCTCCTATCTTGAAAACTTTCACTGGGAGCCTTTTGTAGAGTTGGAAGAACGTATTTTTTACTTAAAATCTGAATATCCATATTTGTGCACTGCCCAACAAAATTGCATATTGGAATGCAGACTCATTCACATCTAACACTTACTACTATCCTTTCAGTGGAGGAAGGAAGGGTTGGGCAAGCATAGAGCAAGAAGAGTAAGGGTATGTTACCCTGATTACAGAAAATTAAGAGGGGGGAAGCAGCCGTAGATATGCCTGTAAGGAGGCATTTTTGTTGTGGGTGCTCGATGCCTCGTGCAAGGTATGTGATGATGCTACTGATCACGCAAAGGTTAAAAATAAGTATATAATTAAGAAAAAGCCAACAACTTGTCTACCACTCCTAAAAGTGATACCAGCGCTCATGGCCTGGACTGGTAGCAGTGATTGCTCACACTCATGATTAATTAAAGATATATAAGGTGTGATTTTAGGAGAAGAATATACAACTTCTATACAACTAAAGGGGTGGTACTAAGTGGACACTAGACAACAAAGCAACATTTCTAAATTTTCCACCATGTCGATTTCCAGCCAGACCCGCAATTCTTTACTAGTAGTAGCATTTTCCATTAGCAGAATACAGGGGAGCACCTATATAAGCAGAAAGTGGTCCAATAGAGACAATAATGTATGTATGTATATATGTATGTATGTATGTATGTATGTATGTATAAATTAATGATGGAGGTGTAGTGACAGTGACATCATTTAATGACATCAGCAACAGTGAAGGCTATAGCTAATGTAATATCAAGAAAAAATGAACATACAAATAAAATAGAATAGTTCCAATGTTTTTGAGACATTTAGACGTATTGCTATATTTTTATTCCTTTACACATTCAGTACAATCAATGTAGAAATTATGCATCTTTAATCCATACTTACAGTGCACATTTGATCCTTGGTGGACTTTCTGTGAATAAAATGTTTTGGTAAACTTTATCCATAAAAATAGGTATCAAAACTCCTATCATGATATCTCCAGGTTGTGTTAATCCTTCAAGAGTGGGGAAATCCAGTCTACATCTCAAATCCATGGTTTGAATCAATTGAAGAAGTATAAATATTATCAAGGTCCAAGTAGCTATAGAGAAACTGAACATTTTATTAAAATTTGTTGACCATTACCTGTAGACAGAGATGACATGTCACATAAACTATTTACCACCAATGCAGTGAGGAACATTAAGATACATATATACAGTATGAGTTACCATGCACTTAATTCTACAAGAGATTATTAAAATATATAATAAGAGGAGTAGAGTTGGGTAGAGTGGCAATGATATGTATATAGGTGATGGTGTTTGATGGAGTTGAAGTGACAGTGATATGTGTATATGGATGGAAGTGTATGATGTAGGTCTAGTAAAAGTTATGTGTGTAAAGATGAGGGTATAATGTACGTACAGTGACAGCATTGTGTGTAGATGTGAGTGTATAATATACAGTAAGTGTGTTGTGTGTATAGATGACAGTGTTTAGTGTATTTGTATTGAAACTTGTATATAAAGGAGGGTGTATGATGGAGGTGTAGTGACAGTGATGTGTGTATAGATGAGCGTGTATGATGAAGATGTATTGACAGTGATGTGTGTATAGATGAGGGTGAACGATGGATATGTAGTGACAGTGATGTGTGTATAGATGAGCGTGTATGATGGAAGATGAAGTGACAGTGATGTGTGTATAGATGAGGGTGAACGATGGATATGTAGTGACAGTGATGTGTGTATAGATGAGGGTATATAATGGAAGATGAAGTGACAGTGATGTGTGTATAGATGAGGGTGTATGATAGATATGTAGTGACAGAGATGTGTGTATGGGTGAGGGTGTATGATGAAGATGTTGTGACAGTGATGTGTATAGATGAGGGTGTATGATGGGGGTGTAGTGACAGTGATGTGTATAGATGAAGGTGTATGATGGAGGGGTAGTGACAGTGATGTGTATAGATGAGGGTGTATGATGGAGATGTAGTGACAGTGATGTGTATAGATGAGGGTGTATGATGGAGGTGTAGTGACAGTGATGTGTATAGATGAAGGTGTATGATGGAGGTGTAGTGACAGTGATGTGTATAGATGAAGGTGTATGATGGAGATGTAGTGACAGTGATGTGTATAGATGAGGGTGTATGATGGAGGTGTAGTGACAGTGATGTGTATAGATGAGGGTGTATGATGGAGGTGTAGTGACAGTGATGTGTATAGATGAAGGTGTATGATGGAGGGGTAGTGACAGTGATGTGTATAGATGAGGGTGTATGATGGAGGTGTAGTGACAGTGATGTGTATAGATGAGGGTGTATGATGGAGGTGTAGTGACAGTGATGTGTATAGATGAAGGTGTATGATGGAGGGGTAGTGACAGTGATGTGTATAGATGAGGGTGTATGATGGAGGTGTAGTGACAGTGATGTGTATAGATGAGGGTGTATGATGGAGGTGTAGTGACAGTGATGTGTGTATGGATGAGGGTGTATGATGGAGGTGTAGTGACAGTGATGTGTGTATGGATGAGGGTGTATGACGAAGATGTAGTGACAGTGATGTGTGTATGGATGAGGGTGTATGATGGAAGTGTAGTGACAGTGTTTTGTATTTAGATGAGAATGTGTGATAAAGATGTAGAGACAGGGATGTTTGTATAGATGAGGGTGTATGATGGAGGTGTAGTGACAGTGATGTGTGTATGGATGAGGGTTTATGATGAAGATGTAGTGACAGTGATGTGTGTATGGATGAGGGTGTATAATGAAGATGAAAGTGATGCGTGCTACTTACATTGCAGAATTTAGATCTGAGATTTACATCTAGTTATTCATCTCCTTTTATAGGGAATTGTGTGTGATTCATAATTGCAGCAAAATCTCAACAGGCTTGATCATGATTTTTTCAAAGTTTATCTATATCCAAGTGGATAATTGCACTCATCATTGTGCAGATGTGATTTCCCAGATGTATAGTTTGTTACATAGGTTTAGTTAGTAACCAATGCACTGTAAATCAGCACTGACTGTATTACCAGTGCCTGGAAATAGATTTCTTATAGTTTATACACTGATTAAGGAGAATGAAATTATCTAATGCCACACTTTCTGCTGTATTCTTTATATAGAACAATATGTCCATATTAATTGCATTCTGTTATTTATATATAAAACTGCATAAATTACAGCATGGAAACTTAGAGATAATCATATCAAATTATATGAATTAATGAATTTAAAGCATGATACACAAACAATTCTATTTTTATATGTAAAACAATAGCAATGTTTCCATGATCATAGTGTTGTGTCATTACGACTCTACATCATGTCCTCACTAACATGCTATATAACCAACAACAACTACCTGACCTGTGCAGGGAAGAATAGTGCTGAGATGCACAAAGTACAGTGTTTCCTCTAATCATGATAATTGACCCCTCAGGCTGGTCAGCGTAGTTGTCACAAAACTAGACAGGACTATAGTATTCTTCACGGTCTGCGTAGTTTGACTCCACCCACCACAGAGGCTCTGTATAATGAGATGAAGGTGTTTGCCAGAGTGGTTTGGTCTTTGCTGCTTCACCCCACAGATTGCGGTTTTGTAGATGAGTATCAGGCGAGACCGACAGGAGACGAGGATTCGCCAACAAGGGAAGAGAGATTGGACACTGGATAACAGGATCAATTGAAGAGATATGGATACAGGATGCCAGAATACCAGGATTATCTTAGAAACATATGACTCTGTATTGCAGCCCTTGATCACATGGCCCCAGCTACTTTTTACTTTATTTGTTGGCCATAATCTCAGCTGTGGCAAAAAAAAGGTAATGTCTTCAAAAATATTCTTAAAAAGTAGAGCAACATTGGCAAAAGTTGTGTAATTTTAATGACTTCCTGAAATATTCTGTTACATACCAGTCCCATCAAAATATTTTGGACACTGACAAGCATACTACCAATCTTTCATATCTGTTCAACCAAGTTATCTGACTAGAACAATGCCTACAATGTTGCTTCTTACTTAAAGGACAAGATTGACAAGATCCAACAAGAAATAGTATCCTCTTCCCCAATCAACAACCTCCTCATGGCATCTAGTCTACAACTCTATTACTTGTCAATTTGACCCTAAACCTTCACAAATAAGTCGGATGTCTTCTCATCAATTTCAACTCAACATTTTCAAAATCTGAGCTAATAATATTCCGAAAATCCTACAGAAGCTGACATCTTGTTACTCACCAGACCTCTGGTTCCTCTGGGTCAAGATTCAGTCCACTCACTACTCTGTTGGCGCCCGTGCAACGCCGCGAACGTCCACCATCTTAGCCATGCTTCTGCGCATGTGCAGATCTGAGCACTGTTAAAACCTTCTCCTCTCTCTCATTGGTTCACTAATTGTCTCTCCCTATTTAAGGCTCCCCCTGACCTTTCTTCCTCACCTGTTCTTGGTCCTCATTCTGCCGAGGTAACCAAGGAGTTCTCACCTCCTGGATCGTGATACCTGTCAGCCGAAGTATGTCTCCCGTGTACCTGCTGCAATACCGGTCAGCCGCAGACACCTCTACGCTACCTTGTATCATACCTGCAGACTGGACAAGCTTCATCTCCACATTCGTGGTAATACCTGTCAGCCGCAGACTTCTCCACGCTACCTTGTATTGTACCTGCAGACTGGACAAGCTTCATCTCCACATTAGTGGTAATACCTGTCAGCCACAGACATCTCCACTCTACCTTGTATCGTACCTGCAGACTGGACAAGCTTCATCTCCACATTAGTGGTAATACCTGTCGGCCTCAGACATTTCCACGCTACCTTGTATCATACCTGCAGACTGGACAGTCTCATCTCCACATTAGTGGTAATACCTGTCAGCCGCAGACATCTCCACGCCACCTGGTATCGTACCTGCAGCCTGGACAAACCTCATCTCCACATTAGTGGTAATACCTGTCAGTCGCAGACATCTTCACGTTTCCTGCTATCGTACCAACAACCTGTAGACTTCATCTCCACATTAGTGGTAATACAGCTCTACCTCAGTGCATTCCTTTGTGTCCTACTACTATACCTGCCATCCTCAGAAGCATTCTCATTCTGTGCCCATCCTCCGCTGACCACAGCACAGCCTCTACTCTCTTGCGACTTCCTGTTACTTCTGAGCCTCTCCTACTATCTAGCTCAGGCTAGCATCTGACCACCATCTTCTATAGCTGTTATCCGTTAACTCTACCATACTCTTCAGAGGGCTGCACCCTGCACAGTTGAAGCTGCTAAAACTCATACTTCCTTGCGGGAGTTCCTGGAGAAGACCAACCACTGTGTTAGACTCTGCGCCTCTGGTGGGTAAAGTCAACTACTGGTAGATTCTGGGTCGAGACTCCAAGTGACCGTGACACATCACTTTTTCTGTTGACATGATAATAAACCCTTCCCCTCAAACACATTGGCGAAGGCTTGGTATACACTGAAGAATATTCTGACCGACATGTTATCTACAACACTTTTACTAACGACTGAAGGTCTGATCGCTGGGGTGAATCATGCGTACACACTAGACACATTTTAAAAGATTACCGGAAGACCGACCAGACAGGCAGCGACTTTTAACAGCCATATTGTTGTGTTAAAATATTTGGTTTTAACACAATGACATATGTGGTTCCTGTAGCGATATCCCCAAGAAATTTAAATAATGGGCTGAGCATGTTCATTAAGAACCACTCAAAAACTTTTAAAAGAAGAAGGAAATATGTCTTCTTTATTCATTCTGTAACACAAATGCTTGTTTACAGTGCATGGTCGCAACCGCACAGCAGCAAATTATTTTCCTTCTATGGATACAGTTGAAGAACAGCAAGACACTGCTCTTTTGCTATGGCAAGAAAACTGCAAGTACAGGTATTGTTGGAACAAAGAGTAGTTCTTTGCCCCTGCTGCAGGAGATACGTGCGAATGAATGAACCCACATTCCAGGAATTGCTCCAACTAGCTGCAAAAAATGAAAAGGACTAGAGAAAATAATCATGGAGATATTTCATGTGTTTGACATGGTTATGTCACAAAGCAGTAGCCAGTTTAAAAATATTTAAACAGTTAGATTATATAGTGCTAGTATATATACACAATTTTGCATGTCTCTATATTTTTACCGGATCATTTTTTAAAAATGTTCAATAATAAATCTGTTGAATTAAGAATGTGTGATTTAATTATGTGTATTTTAGAGCACTATATGTCTTAATAAGTAAATAAAGGCACAAGTATAAAATATGTTAAATATACAATACAGGGTTACAAAACACGTGCGCTATACATTGACACGTACACAGGCGTATAAATCATAGTTGCCTACTCAAAATGTCCAGGAGACTCCAGAATTTCTGGGAGTCCTCCCGGACTCCAGGGAGGGCAGGCAAAACTCCCAGTTCCTGGCCGAAACCATTAATTTAGTGGTGGGGCGGGGCTTATGACGCAATTAACGCATCATCGTGGCAAAGCCCCTACTGTAATTGGCTAAACAGGTGTGATGCAATTTAGGGGGCGGGCTCAATGACGCTATTCCTTGAGCCCCAACCCCCACACGCCCACCTCTCCCCGATCTACCAGACGCCAGCTTGCCCAAGTTGGCAAGTATGGTATAAATATGCTAGCAGCCATATACAATACACATCTATATAGTACATCTACACAGTTGAATAAATAGGCAGGCACACAAATCTAATACACATCTTTTGTATTTCAAATGTAAGTGTCTTTTTTCTATACTAGAGTGACTAAGGGCCATAATTATAGAGACAGACATATGCAATACACATATAAAGAAAACAAAGTTGTGCGCTTTTCTTGTACTGACAATGTACAAGACAATGGTGTATAATTAAACAAGCAGACATGCTATATACATCAACGCAGCAGGCAGCTACTAGTGCTTTACCATTTCTGATTAATTCAATCTTAAGGTATACGTTATTATTATATTGACACACTAAACTATCATATCAATGTTTATCACTTTATAATGTATACGTGCCTTTTAATTTCAATCTTATCAAAAGCACGATATAATATATGTCTAGTAAAAGACCTTTATTAGACAAATCTATACATTTGTGTTATTATAACACCTTTACTGGATATACAGCTGTAATTATGTATGTTTATTTCATTTTTTGATCTTATTAAATGTCCATGTAACATCTTTATTAGATATATCTATACATTTGTACTGATGTAACACTTATGGTTGTTTATTTGTACTGTTACCGTATTATTATGTGTTTAAGGTACCAACTGTCCTTTTAAAGCATTATAGTTCTAATCAATTATAGACATTACACGTGCTGTTTAGTTGATTTGTTCTTAAATCTGCCCGATCAATGTGGTAAGATAGAAGTTAGGTATCCCGCATAAGTCAATTATAATTCAACGATACACTTAAATACGTAGAGTTTTCATTCACACCCACTCTACTCTCCCTTGTGGAAGTCAAATAATTGGATGAAGTAAGCTAAATTGATTAATATTGTTTTACCGTGCGATTGCGATTATTGTGCCGCGTGTAATGACACAATCGCATGGATTAACAACACACACATTTACATTCGCACTTTCACTTATAAATAATACACATTTATTAAGGTTCCAATCCACATTTATTTATTAGTAAAAGGTATTAGAGATTATTTATACATAGATAATATTATAGTAAAGGTATTTATGGTTCAGGTCCTCTAAAAGGTAAAGAGTTTGGTCTCATATTAAAGCTTATTTCACCAGCATTATCCCAGCTTCGACAGCGTAGCAATCACATCTAGCGGTTGCAAATTCTGAGTAATATGAGATCAATACTCAAAAGTACTTTGTTTATGGGTCAGTTTAAACTGATTATTCAGCGGGAAGACACGTAGGCAACAGTTGGAGTAAGTTGCCCCCACGCATAGAGAAGATCAAATGAACTGACCTATGACCATCAGTCTACTGGAACATTGTTAACCCTGGACTAATGAAGACCTCTCTTAGTGTTATCTGTGTATATTCGTGACATTATCACTGTTTATGTTAATTCAAACTGTATATAAGCAAGCTCCTGGGCCAGTGTAAATCTCTCTTCCTGACTATAAAGATGAACATGGACCTGGGCCCAGGGAGCAATGGCGTAATGTAATGTATTTGGTTTATACTTTCCTGTTTATTGTTATATATTTTATGCTTCAGCATGGCTTGCTGTAAATCCTTCTTTCCTTTGCTATTAAATCTGTTTGTGCATTGGAACCACAATAATCACATTGGACAATGTTTATTGGTAGCGATAAAACGAACATTGCACCCTTGAGAAAGACTCCTGTCAGAGATGAAACGTGTTGGGCCAAATTTTGGCACCTCCAGGCACCCTTACATCGGGAGTCAAGCGTGGTCCATGCTGGAACGCACGCTTAGGACTCCTACATTATACCCGCTACACATTGAAGACAAAGCCTCCCTGTTTGTTATCATAACGATCGGGAACCATATTTCTTAACCACACAGTGAGCTGTTGTATTTTCCCCTAACATTTCCTGGTTTGCATTATATGCTATTACTGATGCATTATCGGTGTTGTGCTATATGAAATCCTTGATGTGATTCTTTATTAGGGGTTCTTGAGTAATCTTTTAGTATATGTTGTTTATTATTACCTATGCCCTATTATTTAGTTTGTTTAGATATTGTTTTAGTGGCACCATGATATTGTGGATTTGGACATTTGGTGGTTTTTAATTGTTTTTTATTAAATTTTTATTGATTTGCATAGAATTTAATAAATTGAACATTTAAATATTTGCTTGCTGCATCTTATCCTTGGATCATTGACACATCACAACTTGGGATCATGATTTATTAGTGGTACGTGATGTCACTTCATGTGTTACGGATTAAGGCCATTTAAATATCCTTGCTGGAGCTTGAATGTTTAGAGACTCCTGTTTTGACCACCACAAGAAGATATCACCGTAAGCGCAAATTATTGGGACTTAGACAACCATGTATTGATTATCAGTTTATCAGTTGATTATCAGAAGATGAAAGGAGATACCTGGGATCCAGAATAGGACAGTTGTCAGACACCTTTATATACTAGGTAGAATCAATGGTCCGAGAGAGAACATCAGCTTTTTTGTTCAGATGACTGTGTTTGTAGGTGATGCAGAGATTGAAACGGGAGAAAAATAGAGCCCAGCGGGCCTGACAGTTATTAAGACATTGGGAACTTTGGAGATATAACAGGTTTTTATGGTCTGTGAAGATGGTCACTGGGTATCGGGTGCCCACTAGAAGATATCTCCATTTGGAGAGGGCCTGCTTCATAGCAAGCAGTTCCTTGTCCAAAATAGCATAATTATTTTCTGCTGGGAGGACCTTGCGGAAATTGAATGCACAAGGGTGAAGTTTTCCCAAAGGGGATCTTTGAGATAGCCTGGCCCCTATGCCAACCGCTGAGGCGTTCTCCTTAAGGAAGAAGGGCAAGATGTCATCAGGCTGTTTGAGTACTGGAGCTGTGGAAAAGGCTTTAATGATTGAAGAGCTTCTGGGGTCCAGGTTTTTGTGTCCGGGTAGAGCCACAATGGGGGCAACCAAGGTTAAATAGCCCTGAATAAACTGTCTGTAGTAATTGGCAAATCAAAGGAATCGCTGGATGGATTTGAGACCTGAGGGCAGTGTCCACACCAATAACTTTCTCTGGGTCCATTCGTAGCCCTGAGTCAGAGATAATGTGCCCAAGAAGAGGTATCTAGCGGCCTCAAAAGAACATTTCTCCAACTTGCAGAAGAGATGTTTTTTTCGAAGACTGGAGAGCACTTCAGAAAGCGGGAGACGGTGAGGGGTGAGATTTTGAGAAAAAATAAGAATTTCATCCAGGTAAACTACAACGCAGGTGTAGAGGAGGTCTCTAAAAATTTGATTCACACAACTTTGAAACACTGGCAGAGCATTACAGAGTCCGAAGGACATGACGAGGTACTCGTAATGACCGTCGCGGGTGTTAAATGCGGTCTGCCCTTGTCACCACTTTGGATCTTATCGCCCTCCATTAGGTCAAAGAGTTCCAAAATAAATCGGGTAGGATAACGATTCTTTACAGTGATGACATTGAGACCATGATAGTCAATATGCAGGCGCAGGGACCTGTCTATCTTTTTAACAAAGAAGAACCCAGCGCCAAAAAGGGAAGAAGATTGACTTATGAAAATACACATTGAAGATTCTCCTTGATTTACTCGGCCATGACCTGGGTCTCCAGGAGAAAGTGAGGAAAAACACAGCCCCTGGGAGTCATCCTGCCAGGCTGGAGGTTAATAGGGCAGTCCCAGGGTCGATGAGGTGGAAGGAGTTAAGACTGGCGTTTGTCAAAGACATTGGTAAAGGCGGCATACTGAGGAGGGAGGACATATATTCGCCTAAGTCAGACGAGGAGGTCACCGAGTGCAGAGATTGAATCTGAAGGATGCATCGTGACATGCAAGTGTCTCCCCAAGCAAGAATTTGGGAGGAGGACTAATCCAGTTGAGGGGAGTGTAGCTGAACCCAAGGGAGACCCAGGATGATGGGAAAAGTTGTCCGAGAACCACTAAAAAGGAAATTTCTTCTTGGTGTAACACCCAAACCTGGAGAGTAAGGCATTTGTTTCATGTTCAGATGACACTGTTGATAATGCGAGAGCCATCAATGGCAGTGATGACCACTGGGACCTTCAAGGGAACAGTAGGCAGGGACCACTGAGGCACTAGAGAGAGAGAAATAAATTTCCAGTGTGCACCTGATTCCAAGAAAGCCGAGGAGTCGTGCTTACTGGAGAGAGAATGGAGTGAGACTGGAATAGCACAAATTGACGGACTGTAAGAATTAGGAGAAGATTTGGACGACACCAGGGCCTGGTGTTTTCCAAACATTTAGGACAGGAGTTGAGACAATGCCCAATACCTACACAGTAAATGCAAAGATTATTCTTTAATCTCGTTTTTCCTTCTCCAGATTGAGGCGGTAGCGTCCCAGTTGCATGGGTTCATCGGAGGGAGCAGGAGATTGAAAGCGAAGTGCCAGCTTGTTAGTAGGTTGATGGGTTGTTTACTTCTCAAACAATCTCTCTTAGAAGCAAAAAGCCATCCTATTATAATGCAAGATTAAGGCATCCAGGGTAGACTACTGGGAGAACAAGGCATTCTTTATTCGGTCAGAGAGACCCTGCCAGAATGTCGTTACTAGTGCATCGTTGCTCTAATGGAGCTCAGATGATAATCTGTGGAAGTGAATGACATATTGGGGACTAGAATCCCTGGCGAAGCCTTAAAATGCAAGATGCAGAGGTGATTCATCCGGGCTCGTCAAAAATTTTGCAGAATGCGGCAACAAAGGTAGCACTATCACTTAATAGGTGGTCATTTCATTCCCAGAGAGGGGAAGCCCTGGCTAGGACCTGATTTGATAACAGCCAGATTATGAAGGCCACCATTGCTCTGAAATTTTGTGGTTGAAGTTCAAACTGTATTGAACACTGGTTCAAGAACAATTTTTGGGGTCCACATCGTGCTTAGAGAGTGAAGGTAGTCGAAGAGTAGAGGAGGATGAATGTTAGCTGCCGGCTGAGCAGGAAGATCAGGAAGAGCACCCTGGAGAGTATCCAAACAAAAGGCCAAGGCTTGAAGGCATTGTAATGTAATGTATGTAAGGTTTATATTTACTGTATATATGATCTCTGAGTTATTTCTATAAAGTAAAGATTCTGTCCCTTATATATGTCTGTGTCTCTGATAACTGGAAGAAAGGGTAAATGTATGTGTTGTCTATATGTGTAATACATTAGAGTGGTTTTGATAGCAGAACTGTGGGGATTTAGCGACTGACATGATTTTGTGTGCTATTGTATGTGAAGGTCAACAGATATGTGTGATACTTGAGCGGTATAGAACCCGATCAAACAATGGAATCACGTGAGTAGCTCTTACAGATTCTTAATTGGGTCACGTTAGCATCTCAGTTGGAACTCCCTGTCCCGTATTGTAGTGCTATGAGAATATTCAATAAAGTTTAGTAAAAAGATGTCATGGGTTCATAGGTAATTCCGACGTGATGAAAATAGCGGATAAGAAATAAATTGCTTTATGTCCAAATAATTAATGAGATTAGTCAATAATAAAAATTATGGAACTTGTCTTATTTTTATTAGGAGTAAAACACAGTTTCTACTACAATATATCTGCAGCATATAAGTATGTTGTGATACTATGGGTTGTTTCTCCATTTGATGACATTTTGCCATAAACAGATTTGTGTAACTGGGTGCAAATGTCATTCCCATCGCAGGGCCACTAACCAGTCTATAGCAAATTCCTTTGAACCAGAAATGTTATGGTTTAAGAAAAAGTTGTCAAAGTCGTATAATTGGATGAACGAAAGTATATTGGTTTAATATTGGTTTGCCGTGCGTATTGCGAAGCGTACGCCACGTGTTACGTGACGTGGTGCGTTCGCACGGTAAAATACGCACGCACACACTCGCATTACAACAGTTAGTTATTTATATAATTTCATATTGGTTCTGTTACACTGTAATTCAGGAGCAGATAGTATTCGGTTTATTATTAGTCTATATATATATATATATATATATATATATATATATATATATATATATATATGTTGATTATATGTACATTGTAGTGTTATTAAAGGTTTAGGTAATAGGAAAGGTGTCATGCCTGATATCATATTGAAGCCCTAATCATCAGCAGCTGTCCGGTGCAGTCGGCGAAGAGATCGCACATTGCATACTTTAGTTATTGATATTAGAGAGTAAAACCTTTGTATGATACTGGCTATGAAAAGGAGCAGTCCCCCTGGAGAGAAGACCCCCACCTTTGGATTCCTTAGATTGAATCAACCTATTACCTGGCTGGCCTGGACCCACCCAACGTCTGGACCTATAGAAACAATCTACGTCATCTCTTTGTTCACAATGAAACACTGACTGTATATATATTAGCTGCATCTCACTGGGGCCTCAGTCAACTCTGACACAATATTCTATACAGAATATTGTCCATCGGGTCCCGTGGGTGCGCAAGCGAGCACAAGCGATTGCATTGGTATGTACTTATCTTTGGTATTGGCTGTGCTGTACTGTACTTTATCATGATATAATAATGTATTGAATTGTTGACTATTTACATCTGTTAAAAATAAATCACTTTGTGCTTTGGACACACATTCAATTGATTGTTCAATGCTTATTTTTAAAACGATAGAATTACTTTAATAATTTGGGGGCTCGTGAGTTTGGAGTTACGTTACCGGCAGGTATGCAACGCTTACGATATTCGGTTCCTCAACAAAGGGTGGATTGACGGACGCGTCGCATAAAGCAGGAAAGAACGTAATGCGTCTAATACCTGTGGTTCACTGTGTGTTGTGAAACCGAATGTCCGTTGTTGCATAGACTGAAGGAACGCTAATTAGAATCTAGGGACAAGAAAGAAAAAAAAATGTTTCTTTTTATTGTCGTTTTAATGGTTTAAAGTGTATTGCATTGCTGTGCGTATGTGTACTTCCTGCTGTGCGTACGCAAACTTCCAGTAGATTTGCCACGTGGTTGAACAATTGTTTTGATAGTTATTATATGCATAGTATAATTACTTGTGAAAGCCTCTGAGACATTATTACGGTTGTTGGGAACTTTCAATTTTCTGCGCAGAAAAGGTGTATAGTGTGCGATTTTGTAACGTAGATACACTGTTTATTGTTGAGGTGCTCAGTTGCTGTCTGACGAGGCGGATTGCCCAACTGAAGGACGGTATACAGGGCAGGTATACCGAATGCGAAAACCGGGTTTTCGCAAAGCGCTACCAATAGATCGCAAGGTTTGCTAATAATTAGTATTGGTAGGCAGTGCGATCCGATCGCACCGTTAGTGCGAATTGGTGAAGCAGCTAGGAGGAATTATACTGGAAAGGCAGGTTGATTGTATTAACTTGCGCTCCCAGCGATAATAAACTCAGCAGATTTTTGTGGTTGAGCCAGGGTATCGAGGAGCTGATAGCCCTTGGGGCCCACAGTGATATTTCTGTATTAGGGATCCTCGCCAGGGGCGAGAAAAGCGAGTGAACGCGGCTAAAGGAAATACGTTCACCGAGCATTATAGATCTCTAGCGGTGAGTATAGCAACAGAGTTGAAATTATTTAGTGGAAAGAACAGAGCATTGCGGTGTGTCTGTATTTCACATTTGGCCGGAAGGAACAGAGCATTGCGGTGTGTCTGTGTTCCGGGTAGAAAGTATATTGTGCAACATGGGTGCTAGGCATACGCTAGAGATTGCCAATTTACTGCCTAAGGAAGGTCTTATTGAGTCAGCGAGATTTCTCATGTGTGCAAAATATGGTGCATACGCAACTGTGTATTGTGACACGTGGGTCGAAATAACCAAAGATTGTGATAGGCCTTTCCCAACAACAGGGAGTTTTAATGCAGAGGTGCTAAATACCGTAAAAGATAAAGTACGGTTGATTAAGTCAACGAAAGTGAGAAATGCACATAATCATTGTTTAAAATCGTGGCAAATGGAAGGTAACACGTGGCAGAGCAGCGAACGCACAGCGGAAGTGAGTGTAAGGAAAAACACGTGTTCAGCGGAAGTAAGCGTACCGGAAACAAGCATTCCGGATGTGTGCGTTGCAAAGCGTGGCGAACTGAGCGCAAACACGCCCCCGATAAATTCGGTCGGGGCGGGAAGTACAGCCAATACCAAAAATGTAAAAAACTGTAACTAGTAAGTTGTATGTTGTTTTAAGTAACGTTAAAAGTAATGTTTCAGGACAAAGAAGAGGAACGATCCCACCAGCAGGGGCAGCTGCTGAAAGTGGTGAGAATAATGAAAAGGTTAACACAGGGGGAGACATCCATTGTACTGCAGCAGCAATTTCAGCAACTAGTTTCAGTGATTTGGTAGACTTACATCCTGTCTGCACAGCAGCAGTTCCCAATGGGAAAGCAGACAGGAATAGTGATGTTCCCTTAAAACATGTAGCAAAGCATGATCCATGCACTAGGTCTGAAACATTTTCAATTTTGTCTGATTTCCCTGATCCTAGGAAAGATTTGACCAAATGTCAGCAGTTTATTAGATATTATGGTAATGTGTATGAGCCAACTAATAACGATTGGCGAGTATTATTGAAGACCTGTCTTCCTCTCAATACTGATATACAAAAGTTCATTAAGGATTGTATGTTGGAGGAGGATGAATCCTTAACCGAGGATGATAATCAGGACAATATTAGACATATAATCACACAGTTGGCCACATATTTCCCAGTGATAGTGGACTGGAGTAAAATTTTTAGTATCCAGCAAAAAGATAGTGAAAATGCAGCATACTATTTTTGCAGAGCTTTGATAGCAATGGGCAAATATACTGGGGTACCAGACATAAAAGATAATCTATATTACAGAGAGGTTGCTGTTAAAGTTCTAATGGATGGCCTCAGGGAAAACTTGAAAAGAAGGGTGCAAACTTCATTACCATACTGGAAAGGAACCACTGTAAGTGCTCTCAGGGAGTCAGCTATAGAACATAATAAAAGTATAAACAAACAGGAAGAGACACTAAGTGATAGGGTAATGATGATAAGTATCCCAGCACTAGAGGGACTGCACACACGACCACCAGAATACAACCCACATAACAGGAAACCCAGAATAGTGAGATGTTACAATTGCCATAAGAAGGGACACATGAGTAGGAACTGTGTAGAGAGAAGAATGAATACCTGGGTTGGAAATCACATAGACATCCACAAAGGAGGCGTACACTTCTCTCAGAGGTTCCCCTTTAATTGATTGCACACTCTGTAACAACTAATATTCTGGGGGAGAAATATAGCCGACTCTAGAGTTAATCTGTGGTGAGCATTAAGGTGCAAAATGTAGAAAAAAACTTATTTTTTTAAAAGTAATCTTTGTTGATTTTGTTTGTTCGTTTTATGTTGTCACATGTTTGTTTTCCTAAATCACTAGCCGACGGCAAAGAATAGAAATGTTTGTTTTGTTTGCTGTTTTAAGATAACTATCTTGTTTTTCTTTTCACAGATAAAGGGGACACAAAAGAAGTATAGACAAGTGTTTAAAAGGGGTGAGATAGAGAAATAGAAGAATTACTCTTGAAAGACTAATTAACAATAGACAATTGGAACACTCTTTTGTTTTAGGCTGCAGTGACTCATGATAATTTGTTTGGCTGAGAATCATTATCCAACAATGAAGTATGTACATACTTTGCTCCAAAATATCGTTTTATGTATTTCAGAGAAAATATGAGTCACTAAGAGTACATTTTTACATTTCTCTATTATAAGTTAGAAAAGTCCGTTGAAAATGTATGTAGTCAATGAGATACCGAGTTCTTAATGAACAAATGACGGACGACACTGGATTGCACTGTTAAGAACCCCTAGTCAAGTATGGGGAGGGGTCATAGTTAGCAAATAGCTAAGGGGAACAGTGGAATGAATACAGCCATTTCCCCATAGAGTCAGAGTCCAATCCAGCTGTCATTTTGTTGTAAAAATCTCACTTTCTACATGTATGTTTGTATTCAAACCTTTGTATTCCCATCATTCATTGCTTTCCTATTTCTCATTCTTTACACAAACGCTAGTCTCTCTCTCTCTCTCTCTCTCCCGCCCCCTCTCTCTCTCTACCCCTCTCTACCCCTCTCTCTCTCTCTCTCTCTATCTCTCTCTCTCCCTCCCTCTCTCTCTCTCTCTCTCTCTCTCTCTCTATCTCTCCCCCTCTCTCTCTCTCTCTCTCTACCCCTCTCTCTCTCTCTCTCTCTCTATCTCTCTCTCTCTCCCTCCCTCTCTCTCTCTCTCTCTCTGCTCTGGTAGAGATAAAATCAGACACAGTCTCAACAATGGGGCTTAAACATATTTTATGTTTTTACATAAGACAAATTCAGAGATACACACACTAGATTGACATGAGTTACAGAAACAGTCAGGGGTTTTGTTTTCATGTGTATAGAAACTGCTGATTTTAAGCAGAAAGGTTCTGTTGTGGAAATACGATTCATGTGTTATAGATTGCATATCTGTTTTGTTTTTTTGTTTTGGCTCGTGCCTCCTGTACAAAAATGTGCCTTTATATGGATGCACAAAGGGTGGGCAGGACAGGAGGACAGAAGAATGCTAGAAGTGAGGCATACAGATATGCATCTCTGTATAGAACATTGAAGTAGGATTTTTACCACAAGATACGACATAATGTGAAACCCTAGAAAATGTAGAATTTTCATGTTTTATATTTTTTCACTGTTAGACAGACATGTACTGGATACTGTTATATTTGAAGAAAGTGTTATAGAAAGAGACCCCTTTGCCTTTCCCACTTAGTCAAGTAGCTGAATATGAGGTACTGAGAATGACATGTGAGTTGGCAGAGGGAAAATCGATTGATATACATTGGTCTTTAGCATTTTTCTAGTCTAGAGGGCGATGTTGAGGTGACTGAGAAATCGTTTTATAGCAATAACAGCACATGATTAGGACACTACATAGAGGACTTTATACAGTGACACAGTTACCAACTGAAGTAGCTGCTAGTAAAGTCCACACTTACACGCACAACCATACAGGGCTGTCACACCAGAGAGAACATAGCTGTCAAATAGACAGCAGGGTTTTATGTGACAGCTAACAAATCTATGTTTTGTTTTGTTTTTCGTTGTATTGTTTTAGTTTTAAAATGTGAACACACACACACATGTACGCATACACATATTGGTTAATATAGGAAGATTTGTGTTACCTGAAGAATAAACTGTCTGGAAGGTGAAGAGATGTGGTGAGGAGTCTGGTGGACTCTGGAGAGATGGACAAGGTAGACCAATAGAGCCATCCCATATCCCTCCTGCTGATGGGTTTTCCTCCAGGTAAAACAAATACACGTCATCCAATTACCACCATGCAGGATCCTCAAGTATACACAGGTGTACCAATGAAAAATGTCTGGGTAGAGGTGTATTGAAATGTGTCTAATGTATTACTGTATCATACTCAAAGCTTTTGTTATTTAATGTGATAGTCCTAGAGTTATAATAGATGATAGGGGTATTCATGTTATTGATAATAGATGTATAATGTATGAGTAGTGGTAACAAATCACATACTTTCAGTTAGCCATAAACCAGTGTGAACATAAAGTAGTGGTACTTGGTAGAATGAATTGAATAGAATAAGAGTTGGAACTTGATTGAAGTGCCACTAGTCCTTTCCCGCTACCAAGAGATCACCCCTGGGCAGACTCCTAACCTGTCAGTTTTTGAAATGTTCTTGACCCCTCGTGAGATGAGATTGTAACTGGGAGGCTAGGTTAGACCTTGAGAGAAGGTAAATAGTGAGACAGCAACCGAGAACGTCCAAAACACTGTTTCCTGAAAAGTCACACTAACTGTCAGGATGTTGGATCAGGAGAGTAAGTTGTGGAGCAGTAATTTCTTAAGCTTAGGTTATTTGACAGACCGGTACCAGGTGTAGGCTACCAGCATCACGACTTCAAGGGTAGCAGAGACACACTGGTGCCCATTCCACCCACTGCAGAGGGGCCAACACTCAGAGAAGGGTTAAAGGGCACTCATGAGTTTGTACTGGAAGGCCTCGAATGCAGTTAGTAGCACCTGAGCCAAAGGCTAAGACTGTTGTCCAGCATGAAGTTGTAGTTTTTCCTCTTTTCTGTTCTCTCATTTCATTCTCTTCTCAGGATGGTTAATTCTTTTGATTATTAGCTGGTGACAGAGACTGGTTCAGGTAATGATAAGGAGGTATTGGGGAGGAAGAAGTTAGTAGCATAATCAGTCCGGTCAATTACTCTATTCAATTCAGGGGTAAAGGAAAAATTTAGAAACCTTGGAGCTTGGAGAAAGTGCGAGGGGCTATTGTCTGAGTAGCATTACATCCGTAAGTACGGCTACCCCATGGTTAGAAAAGAGACACACCCAGCGATGCCAGTCCAGTAATATTCGGACTTGAGCAGGCATCCTTGAGAATGATTATCATTCTTGGGAGGGTAAGGTTTTAGACCAAACAAAGGGCTGGGCGTGCTCACACGTGCCTCAGTGATTATATCAAGTAGGATTAATTCTCTTTCCACTAAATATTCTTGAGGTACCCGAACTATGGGTGGGAGGTCACTAGGGGAAAAAGTAGGACACCTAGGTCCCTTAGTCTGAAGTCTCCCAATGCTTTGCAAGCCGATCACTGTTAAATCTGAGTATTGAGAGACTGGGAAGAACGAACAGACAATAGCCCGCCCACAAGTGTTGATGAAAAGAACTAGTGACATTATTAGATGTGTGTATATTAACGCAAGCTGAAGGAGATTGCATATGACATTATTGATAGACATAGGATGATGCTATTGATGAACATGAAATGTTTAAATGTATTCTGAGCTTAAAAACATGCGTTGGACAGAAGAACCTGTTAAACTTGAAGAACTGTAGTAGAGAATTCTGTATAGCTGATACACGTTCTACTGTACCATGTACCTTTCCAAATAATGTATTAAGTGTTTTATTGCACCCTTGAAGGGCATACAAAAGGTTATCTCCGAGCTCCAGAAGTGTACGGTTTATAGTAAAAGAAGAAGTCGTTTAGAAGATTAAGACTTTCTCTTATGATAACTTGTTTAGATCTATGAACAGCGTGGACATACACCAAGGGGGATTTGTATTACATAACAATGAAATGTGGTACTGAGATCCTGCTTATAACATCTTTAAGGTGAGGTTTATTGTACTATCAAAGGGTGGACTGTCAAAGTCGTATAATTGGATGAACAAAAGTATATTGGTTTAATATTGGTTTGCCGTGCGTATTGCGAAGCGTACGCCACGTGTTACGTGATGTGGTGCGTTCGCACGGTAAAATACGCACGCACACACTCGCATTACAACAGTTAGTTATTTATATCATTTCATATTGGTTCTGTTACACTGTAATTCAGGAGCAGATAGTATTCGGTTTATTATTAGTCTATATATATATATATATATATATATATATATATATATATATGTTGATTATATGTACATTGTAGTGTTATTAAAGGTTTAGGTAATAGGAAAGGTGTCATGCTTGATATCATATTGAAGCCCTAATCATCAGCAGCTGTCCGGTGCAGTCGGCGAAGAGATCGCACATTGCATACTTTAGTTATTGATATTAGAGAGTAAAACCTTTGTATGATACTGGCTATGAAAAGGAGCAGACCCCCTGGAGAGAAGACCCCCACCTTTGGATTCCTTAGATTGAATCAACCTATTACCTGGCTGGCCTGGACCCACCCAATGTCTTGACCTATATAAACAATCTACGTCATCTCTTTGTTCACAATGAAACACTGACTGTATATATATTAGCTGCATCTCACTGGGGCCTCAGTCAACTCTGACACAATATTCTATACAGAATATTGTCCATCGGGTCCCGTGGGTGCGCAAGCGAGCACAAGCGATTGCATTGGTATGTACTTATCTTTTGGTATTGGCTGTGCTGTACTGTACTTTATCATGATATAATAATGTATTGAATTGTTGACTATTTACATCTGTTAAAAATAAATCACTTTGTGCTTTGGACACACATTCAATTGATTGGGCAATGCTTATTTTTAAAACGATAGAATTACTTTAATAAAGTGTATTCATTTCTCAATTATATCAATTTGAGCTAGTGGTATATCTTATTATATGACTCTTATGTTGATGCATATGTGGTTATTAGTGAGTGTAAAAAGATAATTATATACTTGGAGAGGGTAGAAGTGAAGGAACTGATTTTCCTCCTAGGTGGTTTAGTCAAATTTTTGTGAACCTTTGGTAGGTAATAAAACAACAAGTAACCTCGGCTTTTGACTTTTTAAGTCTGTATTTTTTTTAATATTTAGAACTTCATTTATATTTTTTTGTTGGGTTTCTTAGAGATTCACGGATAGCCTTGGTTACAACTGTACCTGAGGCTAGATACACACTGGAGGTTTATCAGCCAACTATTGGGCCAATCACCCGATAAATGACCACTCGGCCACATATCGCATTAGTGTGTATACTTACATGATAAATGACAGTCGTTCCAAAGTGCCAATTGTCTTTTCATGTGGTTGGTCATACTGTTTAATAATCTCGTTCCAAGCACCTTCCGATCATGTAATGTGTATGCTGTCACGATCATGATCTCCATAGAGTTTACAGAGTCATGATCTTTTCAGCCAATGCTGGCAATGAACATGTCCTGGGGCCTGATTCATTAAGGATCTTAAATGAAGAAGTATTTAACTTATGTGCAAAACAGAAAACTCCTTTTCACCCCTTGCACTGTAACATGGTTTTGTCCAGGAGACTGAAATAAGAAACTTAATTTAAGATCCTTAATGAATCAGGCTCCTGGTGACTAAATGTATAGAGTACTGTAGATGGAATAATTTGTTCATGTGAGACTGAATTTTATTTTATTTTCAGAGTTACAGAAGCTAATGAGATTCGTTATGACATGTGGATAGCTATAACAAGGTGGTTAATCAGTGTGACAGGAATGAATGAATGCATATTGTCAGAAGTTTATGTATAGAGCTAGGGATAGTTTAGTTTTCTCACCATTTGCAGGAATCATTTATGTATGTATCAGTAGACTCAAGATTTATTATGATTCTTGCAGATGCTTTAATCTACACTTTCTTGCTCCCAGACTGATCTCTGTTTCTTCTCATAAGATATTCTCTTGAGTTCATGTCAGGTCTGAATACTATAATAAAACATTTAGGAAGAAACATACAGATCACCAGAGCCCAACTGGATGCCAAAATGGCAAATATTTCCATTGCTACAGTGTATTTGCCCTGAGCACTGAGGGAGGCTGGGATAAAAGACACCCAGACACTGAGGAAGGCCAACATGCTGAAAGTAATAAACTGAGCCTCATTGAAGCTGTCAGGAAGTCTACGAGCCAGGAAGGCAACAATGAAGCTAATGGTGGCTAGAAGAAAAAGATAACCTAGCATGGTCCAAAAGGCAATGGGGGATCCTTCATTGCACTCCACAATGATGAATCCAGGTTTGGTTTGAATGTTGAATTGTGGAAAAGGAGGGGTGAGTGACAGCCAAGTCAGGCACAAGAACAACTGTAAAATGAAACCAGTAAAAATGATCATATAGGACACTTGAGGTGTTGTCCATTTCCTTAAGCTGCTCCCCGGTCTAGTGGCCATAAAAGCAAACACCACCATGATAGTTTTAGCAAAAATGCAAGAAATACAAAGAGCAAAAACCAGTCCAAAAGCAGCTTGGCGCAGGAGACAATTTTCAGGTTGGGGATAACCAATGAAAACTAAAGAACAGAGGAAACACAAAGACAGGGACACCAACAGAAGGCAACTTAGAGAATAGTTATTAGCTTTCACTATAGGTGTTTCTTTACAGTTGATGAAAAGTCCTAAAATAAAAGCAGGAATGATGGAGGACAGTACGCTTAATGCTGCCAATGCAGCTCCTAATGGATCTTCATAGTAAAGGTACTCTGTCGTTTTCTGTAGGCATTTGGTTTTTTGGAGATTTGGCCACTGGTCCCATGGACACTTCAGACAATCAACAGAATCTGAGAGATAGAATATCTCAATTATTATATGCTATAGTTTATATTTTGTATGTGAAGAAAGGAAATAGTATTATTATAATAGCATACTTTGGACATGGAAACATCTGTAACCATCTATGTTGAATCTTTGCCTTGATCTCATCATATTTAACTTACTAAAATTTGATCAGAATGATGATCTACCACACGTTTCATAGTAATTTAAGTCCTGTATTAAAATATACCACACATGTTACATGAGGGAGACACATAAAGCACAAGTCACTCATAGAAAAGTATTATTAATAAAATACAAATAGAGCACTAATTATCCATAAAGAGTTCAGATGAACATTTTTAATCTAGCATTATAATCTATATAGGATAGTATTAGATCATTTTGCAATAAATCTGGCGCTATCTATTTTAAATCTGCACATGACTGTAAAAAAATAAAATAACAATTAATCCCACTCATTATGCCCATACAAATTTTCCTTTTTTAGAAAGTTATTGTTAGAGTACTATTTGGGAGAGTGTCATCATTAGATATTAGGGATGTTCACTAACCCCAGTGTTTTGGTTTTTTAGATCTGCATTAACTACGTGTTTTGGTTTGGACAAAACCGCACTCAAGTGTTTTTTTTTTTAGTTTTGGATCTGTTTATTTTTAAGAATTAAAAAATAAAAAATGCTAAAACATGCTAAATTACATAGTTTTTTGTTTTTTTTGTTCCTCCATTATTATTAACCTCAATAACACTTATTTCCAGTCATTTCTAGTCAATTTTGACCATCTCACAGGTCACAATATTATTTTCAACCAGTTTCGGTCTAATTCTGCGGCGAACTAGCTGCTTACTAATCGACAGAGCAACGGCACAAACACACGGCAGTTCATAGCACATCTAGGAAACATTGCCACACATCAGTGGCAGAAAAGAAAAGTGGTGCAATATGGAATTGTCCTTGGGTCTTCCCACCCACTTATATGTTGGATATTAAAAAAGACATGTAAACTTTAATAAACCAAGCACTTCAGCAACAAGGAGTGAAGTGCTTGGTTTGTTTGGGCCCCCACAAAGCAAGTTACATATAGCTTAGCTGCCTTGAGCCCAACAGTGCTGTCAATGAACTCTACAGTGGCAAGTTATGCACCAGTGGAAGCAGTTATTGCCAGTGATAAGAAGAAGGCCATTGTCATGCTTGAACATAAGACCAAAAAATCCACAACTTATGTTTGGAATTATGTTTACTAAAATCCTGACAACAGCTGTCTAGCCATCTGTAGCGTTTGTAAAGCCATAGTCACTACTGTAGAGGTACGGACCTTAATCAACTAGGAACCTCTTCCATCTTTCGACAATTAAAGCGAGTTCATGAAAAGCTTTTTGGAAAATCAGAAACTTGTGCTAAAAGATAAAACAACAAGCTGTCCAACATCAGCTAGCTCCCTTCTCTCAGCTAGATTCCAGCACCTGCAATTTACACCACCAACCCCTTCATCATCAATATCCTCACTAGTGTTTGGAGTTAGACCTGCATCCAAGTTGCTAAGGCTAGATGTCTCCTCTTCTATCCAGGATTCCTCAGAAGAATCCTTTAGTGTTAAGCCTGCTGCTGCTGCTCCTGCTGCTGGGGGTGGATCTTCAAACCAGAAGCAGACCAAGAAGAAGACTACTACAACAATTGCCTGTTAAACAATCCTTTGCAAGAGGAAGCAAGAATGACAGCTGTCACTCAGTCGCACAGCGGATTACAGGCGCCATGGGGACTATTAGATCTATTAGATCTGAGACCAATATCCACCATTAATGCTGCAGGTTTTAGACAGGTAATTGAGGTCCTGTGTCCACGTTACCAAATTCCATCTCAACACCATTTTACTAGACAATCAATTCCTCACCTGTACTCGGAGATTACAAAAAACTAAATTATTGGCCTACAAAATGCCATTCTACCCACTGTACACTTAACCACAGATATGTGAACAAGTGGAACTGGGAAAAGTAAAGATGATATGACTGTGACAGCCCACTCGGTTGGTGAATCACCTTCACCAGCTGGAACAGCAGCAGCATCTAACAAACAACGCCAGATCTTTCAGAGGCAGGCTACTCTGTGTATCACCAGCTTCTCTAAGAGGCATACTGCTGACAACCTGTTCGAAAAACTAAGTGATGCCATTGCAACATGGCTTATCCGAATTGGACTCTCCTCAGGATATGTGATTTCTGATAATGGCATCAACATTGTGAGAGCATTGCAGCTGGGTGAATTCCATCACATTCCCTGTTTTGCTCACTCCATCAACTTGATGTTGCAGAGCTTTTTAAAAAATTACAGTGACATGCAGGAGATGCTGTCTGCGTCTCCAAATATTTTTGGGACATTTTCGGCATTCTGCACCAGCATGTTGCAGTTTGCAGCAGCTGCAAGAAGAATAAAATTTGCCCTGCCACCAACTGAATCTTGAGGTGGTAACAATGTGAAATTCAACTCTTTATATGTTTCCGAGGATGGAGGAACAGTGAATTGCCTTGTAGCTTACTCAACAAGCCATGACATTGGGAAAGGAGGGGGAATGTACTTTGGTCCAGTACAGTGGAGAATACTCTCCGTGTTGTGCATGGTGCTGAAACCAATCAAAGTAGTCATCTGTGAAGTGAGTTCAGACACTACTAGCTTGAGTCAAGTGATTCCCCTAATTAGACTTTTTGAAAAGCAGCTTGATAAATTGAAGGAGAAGATGAAACAAAGCAATTTTGCTAAGTATGTCGGACTTGTAGATCAAGTACTTTATTCGCTTCATCAGGATCCAAGAGTTATCAACATCTTGAATTTGGATCAGTACATTTTAGCGACTGTGCTTAATCCTAGGTTTAGGAGCTATGTCTTCTCTTTCTTTTTAACTGACACAGATCTCAAGAGATGCAATGAGCTCCTGGTGAGCTAGTTGACAGCTCAAGTGGTACATGACACAACAACATCTCCTTTTTAAGTTTCTTAGGCAACTGGTAGGGAAAAACTTCCCAAGAGACCCAGTGGTGATGCAGATGAGTCAGCACAACATTTTGACATCTGGTCTGGTATAAAAGAATTGCCCAAAAATCGTGACAGCTCTGCTGTAAAAAGAACTACAAATTCCACTAGGAAGACATTTACCGGCAATTGCATCAAAGTACAGAGACTTCTGTAATGGTGGATTCCAGCGGGGATGAAATAATATTGTGTGAGGATGCTGTACACACTGATGTGGGTGAGGATGGTGACAGTGTAGATTGCAGGTGCTGGGATCTAGCTGAGAGAAGGGAGGTAGCTGATGCTGGACTACTTGTTATTTTGGGTAGAATCGCATGTTGGCAATTTTATGTTTTTCTACGGTATGAGCAATGGAACAGAGCAATAGCACTGGAGAGTGACAAGAACACTGCTTCCCCTGTTTTGTGTGTGGACTGGCACAGAGCAATGGCATTGGAGGCTGGAGAGTGCAAGAACACTGCCCCCCCTCCTGTTTCTGTATGAGCAATGACACAGAGCAATGGCACTGGAGTGTAGAGAGTGGCAAGAATGCTACTACCCCTCCTGTTTCTGTGTAAGCAATGGCACTGAGCAGTGAAACTGGAGAATGACAAGAACACTGCAATGGCGCTGGATTTCCGTTGGAGGGAGATACTTGTGGAATCCAAAACCCTCGAGATCTGACGATGCGATAATGACAACTTGCCTCTATTTCAATTCCGAGGAAGCGGGAAAGTACCAAGCTGGCTCGACTCGGTACTCGGATTTGAGATGTCCAGGGGAGCTCGGTTTTTGGAAAACCGAGCCTGAGCATTCCTACTAGATATGCAGCTCTGTATGATATTTAGAGCCCTCATATGACCAATTGTGTACCAATATATGTGGAAAAAAGTCTCCACGATGATAACGCAGTTTAAGGTTTTCTTCTAGTTTGAACAATTGCTTCCTGTCTGCTCTCTGTCAGGATCTAGCTCTCACCTGAGCCTGCATGACATGAGTGGGATAAAGGGTAGATCAAAAACAACTACCTGGTCTGTTTAAAAATTATTTAAATGCTCCCTGTCAGTCTTGCACACTACCTTTTTTTTTATTACTAATCATGTCACTACTAAGGTTTTTGTTCAAGAGCTGACACTCTCAAGAAGCCCTTGGTTCTCTGTACTTTATCTAAGCTAATCTCACAAAACTTACTTTAATCAGAGTTATCATAAACAGAATGATCTCCTATGTTTCAGCTATGTAGCATTCTATTACCAAAACAAGTCTGGCATGTGAATTCGTGACATTACAGAGACATTAAGGGCCTGATTCATTAAGGTACTTAAGTTAAGAAGTTTCTTAAACCAGTCTCCTGGACAAAACCATGTTACAATGCAAGGGGTGAAAATAAGTGTTCTGTTTTGCACATAAGTTAAATACTGACACACAAATACTTGATAGCTTATTTGTACACTGAAATTTAAAGTTGATATTTGTGTGCTATGAAAAAACAGTCTTTATTTAACTTATGTGCACAACAGAAAACTAATTTTCACCCCTTGCATTGTAACATGGTTTTGTCCAGGAGACTGAAAAAAGAAACTTCTTAATTTAAGCTCCTTAATAAATCAGGCCCTTAGTGTGGTTTGTTATGGAAATGGAATCCCCAATGCTTAAGATACAAAAATAACAAACAAAGATATTATGTGAAATAAAAAGGAATAAACAACAGAAAAGTGGTACACTCATGATAAGATTTCTGTGTACTAGAATATGAATTAGCTGGAACACTTCTCAAATAAAATTGACTCCAAAAAGAGAACACATCTTTAAGCGTTACATTGCATGCATGATTCAGGTGCCCACAGCCCCTCTTCCACATTAATGTCAGCACTAGAAATCCTGTATGAATCCAAGTTTTGAGAAGTGTTTTTCAAAACACATTTCTACTCAGGGAATCTTGATACTGGCCTATAAGGATAATATTACCCCCACACAACAAGTTATCCTTCATTTACTTATCAAACAGGACTCCTGTAAGTATGATAATTGTCAATGTAGGACATTTCCCTGTGTCCTTAATTCCCTTCATTCAAATTGTATCCAGCAGCTCAGCTTCCTGTATCCCAGATTTCCCAGATGTCCTGGGAAATCACAGAACCACAAATAATGTCAGGGGTCTGTTGATTTATATTATTGATGGCTACAGATATAACCTTTAAGAGGGATTCCCAAAAGATTTAGCTTTTATGACCTGGACTCTCTCACCTGCAGCTAAGAACACACAGTTTGATCGCTCTATAGATAAATGCATCATGGGTAGAACACAAGGTTTTAAAGACTCTCAAACTATAACAAAGAATTTTAGTCTCCACCTCTCAAGGTTTTAACCCATTGTTGGACACCGAGTTCCTGTGAACCACACCAAGGTACTACAATCTATTTATGGTTTTATGTGATTGTACACACTCCATTATCACTTTGGACAAATGATTTTGAATTAATACAATCATGTTCTGTTGTGATGGCTTTACCCTACAGTTTATAGGATATATGTTGCTGCATCTCACAGATCTTCTTTTAGGAAACTTTTTATTTGTGTCCATAAATTTTATTTATAGACCAAAATGTGCAGCAGCATTTAAACTATTTGTTTTTTCATTTGTTTTATTATTTCATAAAAGTAAAAAAAAAAACAGGAACATATTATCATCAAGTGGGAAATGTCATACTCTTAACTTTGGAAGAGAATACATTGGTTGGCTACTGGTTGGTCTAGCCATTTGAATGTTCTATTATACTAATTGGCTATACATTAATTTTAACCCATGTTCTAATGCTCCCAATGATCCCAGGTGATTCTAATGTAGATAATGCATTATGTATGGATGCCTCCCTGCCCTCCAGCCCAGCCAGCCAGCCTCTGTCCATTACTTACCTGTCTGGCTAGATATTTCTCCTTGTAGACAGCTGACACATTCAAAGCAACAAACAGGTTGTCCTCTTATAGCGGCTTTCCTGAAACCTGGGAGACAGCTCTCACTGCAGACTGAGCGAGGGATCTAGTGATTTAAGACAATGTTTAGATATTAGTCTTGAAAACAAGCATATTAGTCTATCTCTTAAGTATGCCATATTGCTTTTCAGACCTGTGAGGAACATTAACTTCATTAAAGCATATTGTAAAGAAATGGGCATCGTGAATGGAACCAGAGTTACAACTCTCTATTCTAATCCATACCCGGACTGCACTTTTTAGCCCTGTTGTTTTCAGGAAGTATCAGTGATGGAAATGTAACATCTCCGTTGAAAAACAGCATGATTGAACGTTCTTCAGTAGTCAATGTACAGTAAGGGCGTGCCAAAATCAAGCACATGCAGCCACAGCCACATCAAGCTTGGGCATCTCAAAGTTTCTTGTTTTTCTGCCGTATTACTTGCTCCTGCTACAGGGCTAGTATAAGTCCTGAGTACTAGTGATGACAGTCTTGTATGCATGCTATAACATGTGTTTGCAATCAGCAGCAACTGTAAAATTATACTTTATGTGCAGTAGATATTAGATCATCCTAATAAATGTATTTAATGGGGGGGATTAAAAAACAAATATATTAACAGGTAACATTAATCCAACAGTTTTTTTTCCTGTGTGTTCTTTTGCAAATGTGTATTCCACATAGGCATTGGATGGATCCTGCAATGTCTTGTTTAGTAGAGCAGAGCAGACCTACACCCGAATTAATCAGCACACATGCCTTTAGATCCATTCATTGTTGAATTTGGGAATACACAGAGCCAAATTATGTGCAGTTTTAAACAAATGCATGTTGCGCTCAGAATGCTTGCCTTTGTGGATAAAGCCCATGGACCACAATGAGACTTACTAGTGCGATCCACAGATAACTGCACTGGACTTTTTGACATTTTTATTTAATCATTGTTGGAAATGCTGATCATTTTTTTCCTGATACATCAAGGAATAAAAATGTGTGATATTTGTCCAATTAGCATCCAACCTTCATTGTGGATACTGCAACCTTGCCTGTTGGAGATGTCTGTTCTGGGTTTCTGTGAAGATACTTGGTTTTCAGGCCCAATTCTACCCACATCATGCTGGCTGGCAACCCAAGAGTGCCTTACTATGCCAGGGAAGTCTACCCCAGTACCTTCTAAGATTTGCATAGTCACTCAGGCAAATGCAGTTAGAATGTAAAACAATACATTTATTGTATTAAAAACAATCACTAGAATATTATATACACACAGTAAATAAATGCTAGATAGGTTCACCACATTATCAGTCCCTTACACCACTAGCTTAAGGAGTTACTTGGCTGTCCTGACTTGATGACCCATGGATCTGCTGATGTATTTCACTGGTAGAGAACTGCAACTCAACACTAGATCTTGCACCTTACAGGAATCAAATCACGGAATGAACATCATCTCCCCCCCCCTGGAGTGGCTCCTTATATCAAGGGTCAAACTTCCAAAGTGTTTTCCCCTCCATGGGCAAACCCCTAACTCTCTTACTCTTTAAACATTGGTTGGAGAGAGAGTGGAGATGAGCTGTTATTCCACAGTGTCTCTCCCTGCGGTTTCCCAGACAGAATGTCTAAGACAGTCCTGTGGTACTAATTGGCATTCCCCACCTCCAAATATCAGATAATAGCTAACCCCTCCTGAAATTAACCCCTTACACTACTTTGTGATGTCACAGGTTCCACAGCTGTTCCATGCTTCCTGTAGAGCAAGAAGGGGGGAGAACAAATGCAGCTCCAGCCCCATCACCTGTATCCTGGACACCACCTGATCCTTACCCATAACCCACCTGGCTTCAATTTGAGAACAATGCATAACAGCATCACTGAATTAACAACCAACATGTTTTTACAATGGGTAACATGGAATAAAGACGTCTCTTATCTAGGCATGGCTACAATGTCCACTTATCCACATCTAATTAGAACCTGCAGTTGTACTCAGTTGATCTTGGGATCAAAAGCAAGGGCTATAAAAAGTACATGCTATAATCCACATTTTGTGAGAAACGAGGGACAGGCTGATTAAGGTGTTATCAAACTTGTTTCGTCACAGTTTCCATGAAAGCAAACAGTGCACTGTGAAAATAAACTGATACCCTCACTTTCCATTTTAAATTATACCTAGAAATAAAGGCTAATTGCAGATTTTATTTCAAGGGTTTTTGTAAAGTAATTTTTAAGCAAATACTATATAAGATTTTTTTTGTGTGTGGTTCGATTAAACTTTAACAAAAACAATTCTGCCGACAAGTCATTACAACTGCAATTTACAGGTGAATTACGTTTCTCTGAGACATTTGGCATTACATGGCAGCCCATGAAGGAAGGAGAACTTGTTAGACTGTGCAATGTTAACCATGCTAATTTGTTATACTTTACTGGAAGTGTTGGCAAGTTACATATGATTGGTGAGATTGATGCATCATGTTGCAATCATCAACATGAGAGGTCTTATTTATAGTTTGGCATAAGTATATTTTTATTATGTAAATATATGCATATCAGTACTGAACATTCCATGAAAATGCAATTGCATTTAGTTTATATTATACCTGGAGGCCCTTATATCAGGAAAGGGGGATGGAAAGTGGGAAAACAAATGCAAGTTGTGTACAGTGAACAGGGCCTGGTCAATCAATAGGCTGATCAGGCTGCAGCCTAGGATGCTGGATCCTGGGGGTCGCAGTGCTAACAGAATTCATTTTTTTGTCTCCCCCAAATTTTCTTATTTTTTTTACATTTTGGTGGTTGGACTGGCATGCATCATTGGGGCCTTTGTTGGTCTTCAGTGGGCGGTCCTGACAATCACGATTGCAGAAAGGCAGCAAATCAGATTTCTCTTAGCTGCCTGTCAGTGCACCTGTGGTGTTTAGTCTGACCTCGCGAGATAAGCATAACATAATCTCACGTGGACCATCCACAGGCAGCTAGTAGCAATTGGATTTGCTACCAGGCTGCCTGTCCCCAATGAAGGTGCAGCGCTGGAGCCTGGAGAACAAGACAGCGGAGTTGGGCATGGTCAGCGAGATGAAGGTAAGTGACATGAATGGAGCTGATTAAGTGACACAAAGGGGGTGATTAAGGGGTGAATAATGACATGAAGGGGGTGATTAAGGGGCTTTTTAAGTGACATGAACGGGGGCTGATTAAGGGGCTGATTAAGTGACATGAAGGGGGCTGAATAAGGGGCTGATTAAGTGGCATGAAGAAGGTAATTAAGTGACATAAAGGTGGCTGATTGAGGGTCTTATTAAGTAACATGAAGGGGGGATGATTAAGTGGCTAAAGGGGACAGATGAAATGACTGAAAATGACAGATGAAATGGCTGAAGGGGAAAGATGAAATGGCTGAAGGGGACAGATGAAATGGCTGAAGGGGACAGATGAAATGGCTGAAGGGGACAGATGAAATGGCTGAAGGGGACAGATGAAATGGCTGAAGGGAGCTGATGAACTGGCTGAGGAAGTGATGAAATTGCTGAGGGGGTATTTAAAAAATATAACATCTTTGGGAGGCATGATCTCTGTATCATGTGGGGGTTATGAGGGTGCTCTCTGTGGGCTCTAGGGTCACTAGAATTCTAAATATTAGTCATGTGGGGCTGGTAGAGGTTTGTATTTAATTGTAGCTCTTTGACAACAATTTTCATATATTATATTGCCTACATATGCCTGCGCTATAGAGTATTTATATCTGGCCATAATGGACTGTTGTGTTTAGACTAAAGAGCCTAATCATTCAGGGTTTGTTAACATTTTGCATTATAATACAATTGCTGCATATTTTCAAAACATGTCCCCAACTTTTCAGAAGCCAGTTAGAAGACAACAAAGCTGCAAAAACGGGCAAGAGAGAAGAGCAAGAACTGTTAAGAGACAATGCACAATCTGTCTTAATTTGAATGCTGGAGAATACTCCTACATATAGCTGTGGGTGTGGGTGCCTCGGGTGTGTAGGTGCCATGATGGGGAGATTGGACACTTTTAGTATTTCTATATTGTAGGGTTTTATTGTCTGGTAATCACATGTGATCACCAAAACTTAACTGCTAAGAATTCATATAATTTGAAAGAAAGGATTTATCTTTCTTTGAAGGTGCTCTTGAGTTTACTGAAGCCATATTAGTGGAAACCTCCTCCATCCCTGGACTCTTAATATTTTCTGTAGTGTAGGAGGTTATTGTATTGTGATCACACAGATGATTAGACAATAACTACAAATGGGAATATATTTCTAAAGAAGGACTCCCCTGTGTTAAAATATGGTCCCATTTTCCAGGGTTGGGGAGACAGGGTAGTTTTAGTGCCCTCCCCCAATCCCTTGACTTTTCAGATTCTTCTATGTGTGCTGGCTGGGACCCCAATAACAGTAACTATAGGTGGGGGACAGGTAACAATGATTTTCCCCTTTTGAACTCCTTCAGTGCTAAAGACACTTTTGATGTATATGTTGAGGATGAGTCCCACTCGTCCTTAGAGCTGAAGGAGATAATAGAAAAAAAATTGGGAGTTGAATTATCAAGGGCGCTCTAACCCTGAAAGTGTGTTTATATAATTGTTCCGAATACGGGGGAGCATATAATAAATTCTAAATTTAGGTTTATGCTGTTTCTCCCTATAGTCAGCATGGTTGGCTAAGTGGTTAGCACTTCTGCCTCACAGCATTGGGGTCATGAGTTAAATTCCCGACCATGGCCTTATCTGTGTGGAGTTTGTATGTTCTCCCCGTGTTTGCGTGGGTTACCTCCGGGTGCTCCGGGTTTCCTCCCACACTCCAGTAGATTAACTGGCTGCTATCAAATTGACCTAGTCTCTCTGTCTCTATCTGTATGAGTGTGTATGTTAGGACATTTAGACTGTAAGCTCCAATGGGGCAGGAAATGATGTGAGTTAGATCTCTGTACAGTGCTGCAGAATTTGTGGCTCTATATAAATAAATGGTGATAATGATAGGTTTTGATTTTTTAACCCATTTGCATTGTCTTTGCAAACAGCCAAATAAATTGATATAAGGTTAATATACTCATCTTTCTTTATTACTTCAGATCATGTTATCTCAGTGTTTTATGTAGTATAGTGTGGGAGATGGTAGAGATAACTAGGATCCCAGGAATAACTAGGAAGTTGTATCTTTAAAAGCTCAGATGCCAGCATCATATTATGCATTCTTATATACAACTTGAGGTAAAGCTTAGTTTTAACTACTATACTGCAAGATAGCAACAATCTCTTTGCGCTACAAATTATTTTACCAAACCCTTGATATTAATGTATATAGCACAATAATTTATCTTAAAACTTCATGAATCTTCTCCTCAATATTACACCTTATAATGAATACTGACTATCTTTACAAGGTCCCACCTCTTTTTTGCCCATAGCCCACAACACCAGACTTGAATTGATGCTGAAGAATTGGCCAGAAGATGCTACGGTATCATAACTGCCGACCTTGACCTGTCCCATAGTCCCTTCTTGAGTCAGCTGCCAGTTCACAATATCAAATATCATTGCAGGGATGTCTCCATTTTCATCAAAATAAAGGTCACTTACACCACTGAGTGTGACTCTCACTTTCCTTATATAGTGCAGGAGCTGTAAGGTAGAAATTGAATTAGGTTTTGTAATTTGAAACCATAATTAACAAAAACTGTGTATCTCAATGTGTGTCTGTGTATGTGTGTGCCGGTGTGTTTGTGTTGTGTGTGTGTGTGTGTGTGTGTGTGTGTAATGCTAATTCATAAACATGTCAAAATTCCATTAGTTCTATTTCCATACGAGTTTAACGAATAATTTATTTTAAGTTTAGTGCTCAGGTATACAAGGAAGAAGCACACATTGCATAGATCTCTTATGATTATATTAATAGCAATAAATCAAATCCATTAATTCTAAGAGCATAGAAATTGGTCAATAGTACATATCTTAAAAGTATTATTTAAAAGTAATATTTATTAAATGTTATCCCGATGCTGTGTGATAAATTATATAACATACTTGCCTACTTTCAGCAAGTGTAGTCCGGGAGACGGGCGTGACTAGAGAGCGGGAGTTGGCTGGGTGCGGCCAAACGCGACGAAAATGCAGTTTTGTCGCGGGGGTGGGGCCAAAATGACGAGATTCACCGCAAATCGCGTCATTTAGGCTAGGCAGTTGCGGGATGCAGGAGACTTGCCTGCTCTCCCAGGAGTCCGTGAGACCGCCCTGAATTCCGGGAGTTTCCTGGACATTCCGGGAGAGTTGGCAAGTATGTTTTATAATAGAGGCTGATGTGCAACATCAGTTATCAGTAATGTAATAGATTTGTAGATGCAGCGGCTGCAGTCCCAGAGGTGAAAGTAGGCTCATAGCCACATCACACCCTGCAATTGGCCAAGTTCACTGCCTGCACCCAATATGGGCACAGTGAAGCCCAAACAAGACTTAACCAAACATTCACCTCCACTGTGCATGTATAGAAGAGCAGGGGCTGCAGGAGAATGGACCATATTGCCAGATCCCACCAAATTTATCAATGGGCCCTAGCAATGTAGTATTCCTCCCCTGGAACTGCAGCAGCTAAGATGAAGCCAGCAAAAGGAAGAGATTGTATGTTTAAAGCTGAAAAAAATAGGAAAGGGACAGAATAGGAAGACGATTAGACGGAAGGGGCTAAAAATATGCTTAGAGTATATCATACAAGCCAACTGTCCCGGAATGTCCAGGAGACTCCCGAAATTTGGGTAGGTCTCTCGGACTCCCGGGAGAACAGGCAAGTATCCCTCATAGGGCAACTTGCTTCTTAAAATGACGCGATTCGCTGAGAATCAGGGCCAAAATTACGCATTTTGCTGCACACCGCCCCGCCACTCATGCCCTCCAACTAAGCCCCCACCTGTCCGGGATCTCCTGGAATTAAGTTTCCAAAAGTTGGCAAGTATGGAGTTTGTGAGAGAATGAGAGGGGAGGAACAGAGAAAGTGAGTAGGAGGGAGTAAATAATAAAGAGTATTAAAAGATAAGTGGGAAACATTAGAGAGAGTATGTAAGAAGGGTATGAGATAAGAGAGAACTGTTCAGAGAAGGAAATAGTCATTAAAAAACAGTCACATATAGATAGAATAATAGAGAGAAAAGGATAAAAATCAGGAAGAGAGGCTTACATAAAAGAGAGGATGAGATAATTTTTAAAGGAAATAAAGACAGTAGCTGTACATTACTTCTGACAGCTAGTATGTTAATTATTAGTCTGTCAAAAAGTCTGTGAGTTGGTCAGGCTGATAAGCAATCAGTAAACCAGATAGTGTCAGTTGTCAGTCATTCAGACAGAGAAAACAAAGAGACAGGAAGTGCCTAAAATTAAATAGGGGATAAATAAAAAAAAAGGACATTGTTTTCCAATTTTCCATATATAATCCCCATAAAAACTCTTTATTCGACAATTCTACCAAAAGTAAACTCTAGTTTCATATCAATATCTATCTTTAGGTAAAGAATTGCACATGGCCAAGCGCATTAATATGACAACTGTGTGGTTGCAGAATTGAATCCTCTAATGGAAGAACTGGAGTAGATCAGAGAATTACTTTCTGAATTTAGGTTGGGTGCAGAGTATTTCCTATTGCACTCACACAGCAAAATGAGATTTTATGCTGCAAAACAATTTATTTAGCGCTTCAAGGGGTGGAGAATACAGAAGTAAGGGTTATTTACCAAATAACAGGAGGTCAAAGAGCCTTGTACCCTATGGGAAATTATTCTGATTGTTAAACCTATTCAGAGGTAATGTTAATTGCTGACATAAACATTAATTAATCACAATGCACATTACTCCCTTTCCTTTTTCAGATCTCCAAAAAAACTTTAATAAGCTTACCAGATACATTTTAATTGCAGCCACTTGCCTGATAGCCTGATAGCCAGCTCTTGGAAGATCGAAGATCCAGCCACCATGGTGGCCATTTGGAAAAGAATATGAATATGGAAATGAATCTGCTTCTTTCCTTAAAACCTGTTCTTCATAGACCCAACTTAATAATATTTTCTCTTTACCTCCACATGCATCTCCCTCCAACTCTTTCCCTTCTTTCTCCTTCCCTTCCCCTTAATCAAAATAAAGTCAACATTTTTCTTTTATTTTAACTGTGGTTAATGTGCACCTATAGTTATTTATTATTCTCAAATGTAATGCACTGCACTTTTGTTATTGACGTCTTCTACGAAGGACAATTTGTTGTTGTTTTTCTCTTTTCCCTATGTTCTGGCATAGTCATCTTGTCAAGGAAGTAATCTTGGCACCCTTCACAAAGGGGTTTTTGAACTTGGAATTTACACTGACTGGATAAATATGAATTATTTGCACATTCAGCAAAAGAATTAGCCTCTCTAACTCTCTGAAGTGGCCCTATCTCTGATGTATGGAGACATTCTGGGCCAGAATCATCTTTGAACGTAAATCCCTTTGCATGCCATATCTTGCATGAAATTGCTCCGTGCATGTGCCAGAACAGGTCATACACCAGTGAACACAATTGCATGCAAATCATGTCCAAATGCAACTGCCTTCAACTTGAAGCATTGAATAGGGGTGGGAAGGGGCAGGTGCACATAGGCAATGTACAATAAGGGCATGCTGAGGTCGAGTGCACATACATTTGGAGGATTCAAATTCAGGGCATCTTTTAGGTACGTGTATTATAGCCATATCACTTACACCAGCTATAGAGCAGGTGTTAGTGCTGATTGATAGTGTTGACTACACGTATGGATGCCAGAACATGTGCAAGTAAAAGAAACTATAAAAAAAATGATATACAGTACACATTAAGAACATGAAAAAAAATATACAAAAAATATTTTAATTTTAGTCATATATATTTATCAATGATTATAGTATTAAGAGTTGTTAAATAATTTAGCAATATATTGTTTTTTGCATGCGCTCTGATGGCTCTTTATTTTGCACATATGCATGTGCCTATCCTGAACTGTGTTCTGTCTGTCTGCGTACGGCAAGTTAAGAATAGCCAGAAAATACTGTGATCGCATGAGGAGAACAGGTGCCATCTCCTGGGGTAGATAGCAGTGAACAGCAGCAATGAAGTTACACAAGCCCAGGATTTTTTGGTACAACTGACCTCGGACAGTTTTATTAAGCATATTCATAATAAACAAAACAAAAATAAATGGCCTTGCCTGTCCGGCACTAACGAAACATTTCAGCAAAACTCTCTCTCAAGTGTGGGATCTTGTTTCCCAGACACATACCAAATTTATAGGGATAATTGCTCACCAGTTGCAGAGTTTTTTGAGGGGGCGTCTAGCCTCCTCCCCACATATGAGAGAGACTGAGCTCAGCAGCAGGTGCAACTCCTGATTAATCTGCTGTGACAATGGCAGACCAGAAGACCCGGACTAGGCCTTATGTTGGGATCTCACCATTCTCTCTCCATACATAACAGGGAACTTTACCAGCTTTTCCTGAAGCTAGATACACTCTTTTGGAAGCTCCATCCCATACAAAGCAATCTCCCTGGGTTTAAAAGCATATAAGACAGACAGCCTGGGACATGGATACCTGGCGTTCAGTATCAATCCAGTGACTCTGTCACAATACTTATGCCCAGATTCAAATGGAAACTTTTCTTGAGATCCACTTGTATTTGAATAAAGGGTTTTTTAAACGCAAGTTGCGTTCACATTGCGTATGAAGATGAATCAGACAATTATGTTTTTAGATACTTGCTGGTGCTAGTCATAACCATATTCCTAGAAGCAAGAAGAACATGTTGCATAAACATATTCATCTCTTACAAAACCAAGTTCATAAAAAAGACAGATCTATCATGGCTGCTAAACTTTATTTTGTATCCAGATTGTTATTCAGCTTCCACAGTTCTATTTGTTCATGTTTGATGTTGTTAATATGAGGAATTATAAACAAAAATGAATGGATAACCCCTACATGCAACTGCTCGATAATTAAGAAAACATTAAAGTCAATGGTGATGATGATAATGCCAATGCCAGTGATCTAGATGACGATTGTGAATAACTTAATCCTTGACCTTTTATTCAAGGATATTTGCTGTGAGGAAATGAGGGGTTCGTTTTTAAACTATCATTGCTGTACCTTGTTTCCCCCACATTAATATTGATTGTAAATACATAGACTTTTCAGCCTTTAATATCCCACTTTGTTTATAACTAGTAAAGTCATCTATTTTCTATATTTCTGTTTTCTGACAGACTGGTTGTATAGATAAGATCATTGTTCATACTAACCGTTAGCGCTCCTACAGAGTGAAGAATGCACTGTTATTTGATATAATTAGAAAGACAATGTTTTTTTGCATATACAAGTGTCTGTAGTAAACAAAATATATGATTTATGCATAGCCATGAATGAGGCTCAGACAAAGTAACCTGTCATGTTTACTAGGGCTTTGCATTTTCTATAATCGGGGACCTATTGTATGTGTTGGTCTTGAATGTTCTGCAAGATAATCACATTCAAATCTAATAATCTGGCTAATGCCATTATCGGTAATTAGCTTTGAGGTCCTGGGACAATGCTTTGAGCTAGTATCATCTACTATGAGTGAATGGACATCACCCTACAGGAGGGGGGGGAACAAAATACTATATAAGACAGATACCAGAGCAGCTGTGAGAGTGTGTTCTAGACTGGCTAGGAGTTTTGACTGCTTTACATACATTGCTTCACAGTTGTGGTTCCACCTATATTTCCAGTTTTTGGCACAGTAAACTTGAAATCTGTCAATGGTTTACTTAAATAATGCTCAGACATAACTTTACCTGCCAAGGCTTAATATGCAAAATGTCTATACAACTCATATATGAAAATGGTCCTTCTCTTGATTTGCAGTTTTTCAGGTCTTCAAAAGCTTTGGTCACAACATGGACTGCAGCATAGTAGCCATGAGTAAATTTCAAGCTGTTGGTGTAGATGTAGCTGTTCTTGATGTTGTCTATGCTCTCTGCCCCTGTGCACTCTTTCACTGTGGGATCCAAAGCACCAGTAATGTTTTTCTGATACAGAAACTTACAATTGAAAAGTTTCTCCCAATATAAGTTCACCCAGGACTCTTCCAAAGCAGGTTGGACCTTCCTGAGGTAGTCACTGAATCCTGGAATCACTCTATTGTTGATAAACAAACCAATGGACCCAGATAAAATCTGAAAAAAGCTTCCAGCTGAGAAAAAATTAGACATTGACCAACCAGAACATGAGACAAAAATCTTCTCTTTGATTTTCTGTTTCAACATCTCACTCATGATAGGAACCAAATCAACATCAGATGCGAATATTACAATAACCTTAACCGATGACTCTTTAATGACCTTGACTATGTGGGGAGCGTTGCGGTCTGGTTGATATAAACGGATATATTCAGTGAAGGCCACACATGCTCCAGCCTTTATTATCTCTTCTCTGATTGGCTGAATACCCTGTAAGCCATAATCAGATTCTGTAGCCAACAGACCAACCCAGGTCCAACCAAAGTGTAATATAAGCTTAGCCAGTCCTTTAGACTGTTCCTTGTCACTGGGAACAGTCCTGACAAAGGAGGGAAACATTATTTTATTACTTAGAAGAGACATACTTGATAATGCACTGATCTGAAAAAATAAAGAAAATTGCACATATGTACAGTAAAGTCATCATTCACTTATATGTTCTTCATAACTAAAGTATTTAAAACATTTGAAATCTCAATGCTCTGATCACTTACATAAACTGTGTGCATGAGTCTGATGGACTTTAACGGACTCAGAACACTATATGCTCTGGGCAGCTAGTGACAAGTAGCGCCTTTGTCTAAAAAGTGAACATGCTCATCCAATTTCAGTCTAAAAATTATACATTTTTTGATGCCTTGATGTAACTTTTGAACATTTTTCAAAAAGCAGAATTATTGTATTTGTAGACAAACAATTCAATTGTACTGTAAATTGTAAATAAAGACTTGGATATATTCAGGTATGTGACTACTGTCGAAGTCAGCATATTGGATAAAGTCATTTCAATTAATATCTAGCATGGTTGTCTTTGTCTGAAATTATGCGTAGAGCACGCTACGGCCTGGAGAAGCGTATCCAGCCGCAACACGTGGCAATAACAGGTTTTACACTTTTACTCCCATTCACACGAACATACACATTTGTAATTAGTACACATTAATTGTAGCTGCAACACATAGTTATTCATGTCGAAATGTAGCAGTAATTATGTTTAATACTATAAGTTATATACATGTTAGTGAAATCAAAGGTTCAGGTTGCAGGAAATATTTCATGTTTAGTACCATTTTAATCCCCTATTCATCCGGTTCATTCACTGAAGGGATCGCACATTGCATACTCTAGTTAGCGATGCTAGGGAATAAATGTTTAAAATTATACTAACTGTATAATGTAAATAGACTAGTAAATAGACTAGTTTAAACTGGATTCTTGGCGGGAAAATCGGAGTGCATCCCCTGGAGAGCTGACCCCCACCTTTGGATATTTTGGTTTGAACTGGCCTATGACCTGCAGTACACTGGACCTTCCTGATGCCTGGACCAGAAGCAAGCCACATCATCTGCATTGTTTTACTGTATTCACTGGACCTAGTGGACAGTCTTCTTGACCACAGCCTTCAGACCTGAATGACTGTACACTGGATCCAGGGCGCCTGAGATAAATAACGGCTGTACTTATTTTAGTCGGATTTGTTATTCTGCTACTTTCTGCTATTAAATCACTTTGTGCTTTGGAACCACACATGGGCAATCGACAATCGTTATTGGATAGCTATTAAACGTGCATAACACTACCAGCGCCGTAACTAGACATTTTAGTGCCCTGGGCGAGACAGGGCATCGGTGCCCCCATCTAAGTGGGAGTGACATTTGCCAAGTGGGTGTGGCCAACCTAATGTGGGGGTGTGGCTAGCACTTTACTGAATGAATTCTTTTGTATTGCTGTGTAGTTGGTAGCCTCAAAAATACAGGTGTAACCTATACAAATTTCTCTCACTATAGGGAAGAAATATAAGAGCCCTTGGCTACACCTGTATTTTTTGCAATAGACACTATGTGGAGGAAAATAGAAATCATAGATTATGAATATGAAAATGACAAATTTTCTATTTCCTGTACTTTACACGACATACACTATATAAATTTGGATTTTTAAATACATATAAACCCAGTGCTGGAAGTGGGCTGCAGGATGACAAGTAAGAGGAATAGGGGAGAAGATGGTGCAAGGGGGTAGATGAGAGGGACAGGGGAGAAGCTGGGCCTGGGGACAAGGTGGCACAGAGGGGGTAATAGATGAGAGGGCCTAGGGACAAGGTGGCACAGAGGTGTTAGTGGATGAGAGGGCCTGGGGACAAGGTGGCACAGAGGGGGTAGTAGATGAGAGGGCCTGGGGACAAGGTGGCACATGGGGGGGAGAAGATGAGAGGAACTGGGGAGAAGATGGCACAGGGGGGTAGATGAGAGGAACTGAGGAGAAGGTGGGACCAGGGGGGTAGATGAGAGGACCTGAGGAGAAGGTGGCACAAGGGGGTAGATGAGAGGGACTGGGGAGAAGGTGGCACAGGTGGGGTAGATGAGAGGGACAGGGGAGAAGGTGGGCCTGGGGACAAGGTGGCACAGAGGGGGTAGTAGATGAGAGGGCCTGGGGACAAGGTGGCACAGAGGGGGTAGTAGATGAGAGGGCCTGGGGACAAGGTGGCACAGAGGGGGTAGTAGATGAGAGGGCCTGGGGACAAGGTGGCACATGGGGGGGGGAGTAGATGAGAGGAACTGGGGAGAAGATGGCACACGGGGGTAGATGAGAGGAACTGAGGAGAAGGTGGGACCAGGGGGGTAGATGAGAGGACCTGAGGAGAAGGTGGCACAAGGGGGTAGATGAGAGGGACTGGGGAGAAGGTGGCACAGGTGGGGTAGATGAGAGGAACTGAGGAGAAGGTGGCACAAGGGGGTAGATGAGAGGGACTGAGGAGAAGGTGGCACAAGGGGGTAGATGAGAGGGACTGGGGAGTAGGTGGCACAGGTGGGGTAGAGGAGAGGGACAGGAGAGAATACATAAATGCAAAATACAAAAAAATACAATACCAAAAAATAATCATTATACATTTTCATGTCCCCTGCCCCCATAGCTTTTGCTTCCCCACTACACTCCCTCAGTTTTTGCTCCTGGATGGAGCACCCTATTTCCTATTTTTTTTTAAATATATATTTTAATTACAATATAACATTTACTTACCTATTTTTCTTCCCTCCTGGATGGTCAGCATAGCAGTCAGCAGTAGATGCAGGGGACTCACTCTCTCTGCTCAGCAATGGCCGCTCCTCACTTTCTTTTCAGAGGGGGGAGGGGTGGAGCGGAGCACAGCATCCTGGAAGGGGAGGGGGCGGGTCCTGACAAATAACTTTCTACACACTGTCTGACAGACAGTGTGATCATTGTTTGACCAGCCACCAGACTAGCCCCTCCCCTGACTCGAGGCACCCGACCCCCCCTCCCCCGACTCTCGGAAACCGACCCCCCCTCCTCCGACTCGCGGCACCCCCCCCCCCCCCGCATGAGTCTTTTTTTTTTACTTTGTGTCACAGAGAGGAAGGCGGCGGGCGGCTGCTGCGCCCCCTCGGGCTTGCACTCGGGGCGACGGCACCACCCGCACCACCCTAGTTACGGCTCTGAACACTACATTCTGTAACCATGACATTGCTATGGTTGATAGAAACTGAGCAATAATTAAATGCCTTTTTTGCACACATTTGGTAAACTCAGCTTAAATAATAGATTAATTCTGATATTCTACTGTCCTAACCATGACAATATCTAGTCCTTGTTATTAAAGTTAAAATACAGACAAGGCAATGTACATTTTACATTATATATAATTAAAATCTTCTTACCTGAGGGTATCTGAAGACTCCCAAAATATTTCCCAAGATAATTGAGTTTGAGGAAAATGAAGATCCTATAACAGCACTGAAGGTTGGTTGTCCATGACACCTGTAGTTGGGGATGACTATGTTGGATTCAGTTAAAAAATGTAAAGCTCCTTGTACTTCATAGTGAGGCACATTACATGTTTTAAACATCTGTAATCCTAATGTAATGTTGCCAAGAACATTGGAATTCATATTAATCTCTTCTACAGCAAACTTCATGGCTAGGAGTTGTTGGTAGGCATCCAAACTAAATCTTCATAAATAAATAAAAGACAGTGTAAATAAAACACATAATAAAGAAATAAAGTATTACAAGAATAACTAAGTAGAAACAGTGGAAATAAATTTTGAAAAACAGATAGAAAAGTAAGTAGAACAGTATCAATCTGCTGGGAGTCCTAGAGATTTTGGGATCCCTCGCTCATTTATAGAAATCCTTAATACTCCGAAGAGCCTTTGGCATTTTCACTGGAGGCTTGATACTATGTGGTGTATGTATAAAGACATTTGTGGAGGAAAGAGTGACGCATTTACCTCCATATTGGCTACAACCCTGCGCTTGTATAACTGTCTCGCCTGGGGATTCTAAGCAGAGCACACATTGTGCTGAGCTCTACCTCCACACTTCCATGATTCAAACTCCTCTAAATGTGGCAGAGTTAGATCAAAGATGCATTATACATAAGAAACAGTTCAGACATGCTGCTGATCTGCTCTTGTGACTCCACACTTTTGAAGTTGCCATACTGCTTCTTTTTTAAAATCGTCCTTCCTTTGTGACCCGTTTTGAAATCATTATTAAACTTTTTTAAACTTACTGGTCTCCCAATGGCAACACTTAGTGATCACTGTTTTTCCTTGGTGGCGACATTTATAAGCGGCAGTGAGCAGTTTTTCTGATTTAGTTCAGAAAGAGGGTATTAATATTTATGTTATTTTGCTTTATTGAAACTGATTTAAGCTGAAGAAAACAAAGTTGTAGTGAAACTTTTGAGAACCAGTATAACAGGTTATCTAATAATTAGAGAGTTATTACTGGACTTCAATCTCGCAAGAGCTTGTGAGAGATGTGCAGTCAGGTGCAAATGATCATGCGGAAAACTCCCTTGTGTTAAACATTAAGAAGAGACATTTGATCTTAACAGCTCTCAAGCCTCCACCTCACTTACCACAGTCTCTGTTTTCCCTCTCCTCCCCTTTAAAAGCTGAGACAGTTATCAAACTATTTTCCAGTTCTCATTTAACCATATGCTTCTTTAGATCTCCCTGTTGCTCTCTCTCCAAATTAAAGAAAGCTTTTGCACATTTATCTGATCTAGATTTAGTGACGACAGCAATATAGAAGGCTATAGTCATTGTGTAAGTGAAAATGTGCATAAGAATAACAGAGAAATGTTCCAATGGTTTTAAGACATTCTGACTTATTGCTATATATTAGTCCCTATACCCAGACTTTAATTCATGCTTACCGTGTACAGATGATTCTGGGGGGTATCTCTGTGAATAAAATATTTTGGTAAACTTTATCCATAAAAACAGGCATCAAAACTCCTATCATGATATCTCCAGGTTGAGTTAATCCCTCAAGAGCAGGGAGATCCAGTCTGCATCTCAAATCCATAGATTGAATCAAATGAAGAAGGATAATTATTGTCATGGTCCAAGTTATTGGAGAGAAACTGGACATTTTACACAAATTTGTTGACAATTATATCTGTTGACAATGATGACATGTAATTTTTACTCTTTAATGCCAATGCAGTGAGGGACATTTAGATACATACATAGGGTATTAGTAGGAATGCACTGATGTCTGCATGACATCATTAAAATTAGAGATGTGCACAGACCCCTGTGCTTTGGTGTTGGTTCTAAATCTACTTTGTGTTTTGGTTTTGGTTCTGTTTTTGCCCAAAAATCCTCAAATTGTTACAATGTGATTTCGAGGTGTTTTTTTCACGCACATTACTATTTATAGCATTAACATTAATTTTGTCATTTACAGTTTATTTTCTAATCATCTCTTCGCAACAGTCCAAATTTTCACAAATTTTGGCCAAAGGCTAAAGCAAGCTGGCTGGCTAAAATTAGTGACAGAGCAGTGGCACAAGTACATGACAGCTTAATAGATGATACAATCCCTATGAAACATAATGGCAGAATAGTGTGCATAAATTATGCTGAATGCTGAAATTATATTCCTGAGGTTTTTTAACAGATTGACACTATTAGTAGGAGTAAGAGGTCATTAGACGGACAGCGGCATGAGTAGACAGTTAGACAAGTAGATAGACAAAGGTGGGTTGAACCCTGAATAAAAATGTTGAAAGACCATTTACACTATGTTTGAAACTAAGAAGGCATCAATCATTGACGGTCAAGCTACAATAAGACAAAGAGGTCATTAGACAGACAGCTGTGTCGGTAGACATTTAGACAAGTAGATAGACGAAGGTGGGATGAACCCATAAAAAAATTGTAAAAAAACACGCACACTAAATTTAGAACATTAAACAGCATGCCTCATGGAAAGTGAAGAAACATTAAGAAGAAGAGGTCATTAGACGGACAGAGGCATCAGTACGTCAGATATTTAAACCAGATGATGATAAACCTGTCACAAATCAAGGAGTCTATCAGATCCTGCAATCTGCTTGGTTTAACACTAACCTACTGGGAGGTGTGGAGTCTAACGAGGCGAAGGTATTCAAAAGGGACCCTTGTATGGTGGTATGGTCATAGCTGCTTCTGCCCGCAGGTTGCGGTTCTCAGAGTACCAAGCAAGATTAGTGGAGATAACGAAGGAATCTAGAAGCAAGCAGGTACAGCTGGTGAGGATCTGCTAATGGTAGTGGAAGGAGCAGAGAGGCTGGGTAGCAGACAGAAGAAATGGGTTGCTGGTTTGGGCAATCAGAGTGTCCAAGTATCTGGAAAGCTGTAAGGTAGAAACCAGAGGGTAGTGATAATCTGCAGGCATAGGTTGTCCAGATGTCCAGGTAAAGCTGAGAAGCTTGTGAGCTGGATATTAGGTGATAATAATCTGCAGGGGCGGGTTATCCAGAATTCCAGGTAAAGCTGAGAAGCTTGTGAGCTGGATATCAGGTTATAGAGATAGTCTGCAGGTACAGGGAGCACGGGACATAGGGAGCCACAAGAAACCACTTCTGAACAAGCAGAGGGACTTGAAGATCTGGCACCATAGACTGGGCAGAGTTGTCTTAAGTAGTTTGGTAGCCATAAGTGAATACTCAATAGCTGGCAGTCTGAGATAATAAAAGAGGAGTCTTCTATTAACTGAAGATTATGGCCACCATAGATGGCCGCAACACTTAGCGGCGAGGAGGGGGAGAGCAGACCAGACAGGTAAGTGTGCCGGAACCTGACTGAGTGGCTTGCCACTTTTGAGGCTGAAGTGCTTAACTGGCTTTGGCCCTTACAAAAGCGAACATTTTGGTTGTTGGTTGATGAACTAGAGAATAGATAGGGATGTTAACAAATTACTCATGGGCATTTGGCTAACAGTGGTCATTTTTCCTCAGTGGTGACAATGTTATAACCCTCATCACATATGTCTAGGTTAATAAAATTTTCATTTTTCAAAAGAAGATACACAATGTAGTCTATTGTTTGACCAGTACCGCTTGACGACATATCCGTAGTTAAGCGGACAGTCGGTACAAATGCATTTTCTAGGAACTAAATTACTTTTTGTTTAACCTCTCAAAACAGCTGAGGAATTAGTTTAGAAGAATCGAGTTGGAATTGATGCAGATTTGGTTGTCAAAAATAACTGTCTTGATAATGCAACATTCTGAGAAATTAAGAGGACAGAATTTGGCACTGGCAAAGAATACATGTATAGATGGAGATATGATGTCTGACTATTTATGCTATGTGATAAAGTTAGAGAACCATAAAGACTGGTTAAGAATTTTTGAAAATGAATTGGAGAACGAAAATGCAATGATGGCAGATTTACAAAATCCATCATTAAGATGAGAGAAAGAGCCCAGTGGCATGAGAATCTTAACTGATATGGAAATTGCTGTTATAAACTCAAATTATGTGTGTAGACAATAGTTTCAGCAATTTAGTTGCAGAAATGCATCCATACATGGGAGTCAAAGCAGACCTAAATAAAAATTGTCAAAGAACAGTTCATGGTTCAGAGATGCAGATTGCAAAACATCCATTGAATATAAAACTAAACCACTTTCTATCTTATTGTACTCGGCACTACTATTTTAAGGAGAAGCTGAAGAAGGAGACATGTCATGTCCGACTTGAGTTCACAAGGAGCTGTTTGCATCTGTGAAGATTTGTGTCATTTGGAAAGAAACAGTACATGTGATTTTTAAAGGGCCACCAACAGCATGTCCTGAGCCACCCTCTCAGTTTTTAAGAAATTCTGCAAAACAAATTTTATTTTGTGTGCAAAGCATGGTACATGTTGAAATTAAGGGTGTGCACCGGCCACTTTTAATGTTTTGGGTTTTGGGTTTTGGGTTCTGATTAGCTTGAGGTTTTGGGTTCTGATTTGTTTTGCCAAAACATCCGACGAAAGGTTTTGGTTCTGATTTATTTTTAAAGAAGCATAAAAAGTGCTAAAAACCAGTTTTGTGGTTTTTTTTTTTCACTCCTACGCTATTATTACCTCAATAACATTCAATAACAATCATTTCCACTAATTTCCAGTCTATTCTGAACACCTAACAATATTGTTTTTAGGCCAAAAGATTGCACCGAGGTAGCTTGAGCACATAATGCCAAAAAAAGAGGTACAAGATGGAATTGTTCTGGGCCCTCCCTCCCACCCCTTTGCGAGATTCGACGCGAGACTTGGACGACAGAGCCTCGTTTTCAATTTTTTGCCCGCCGGAAATATCCGAACAGTGCTCGGATTCCGTTCGGATCCGCACTGTTCGGGGGGGCTCGGATTAGCGGAATCCGAGCCCGTTCATCTCTAGTTGAAATGCACTCAGTGTTTGCTCCGTTATCAGCAATAAGGAATCCTGAGGGTTACTAGTAGAAAAACACTTTATAATTTAAAAGTAAAAACCTCTATTGTATTTTTGGTGGTATTGCTACTCACACTCTAACAAATCACACTGTTTTTTGCTTGCTTAAGTAAAATGTCACTGACTGCACCTAAAAAAAAAATGCTTTCACTAGAAAAGAGTAAACTTTGTAGATATTAAATGAAAGACATACATCGTTTTTATTGCCAGTTGATGCTCCACTGCAGCTCACACTCAAACACAACACCCAGTTTTTTGCTTGCTTATTAAAGATATCACTGACTGCTCCTCAGGAAAATTGCTTTTACTAGTAGAAAAACACTTTAGCTATTGAAAGAAAGACATATATATATTTGCAGGTTGCTGCAGCAATGCTGCTCACACTCAAACACCTTGTTTTGTGTCCACTTAATAAAAGTGTCACTGACTGTCACTCACAAAAAATGCTTTGACTAGTAGAAAAACACTTTAGATTTTAAAGGAAAGACATACATTCTCTTTTGGGGGGTGCTGTTGCTCTGGTACTCACACTCAAACACAGCACCTTGTTTTTTGCCCCCTTAGTAAAGATGTCACTGAGATTGCCCTTCACAAAATTTAAATTTACTTTAATTAGAAATAAGAAAAGAGTTAAAATAAATAATTATATTGTTTTTTTGGGAGTGCTACTCCCAGTCAAAAAACACCCTGTTTTTTTGTGACTGAGACTGACCCTCCCAGGATTGTTACTTTAACTAGAAACACTTTCTATTTTAAAAGAAAGAAATCTATTGGTCCAGAATGTTGTGTATAGTAATGTATAATATATACTACATACATACACAGTAGCCAGTACTCTATACTCTTTGACGGACTGGCACCCAATTAATCAGCAGACTATTCTGGCAGACTGATCTCTATATAAACAAATTGCATTCAAATAATCACCACTATTGTTTGCTAGGTAAATTCCTTCTTTCACCCTGTCTAACGCTCTCTACACGTAATTTTCAGAGTACAGCCTGCAATCTACCTACCTCCCGCACACTGTCTGTTCTAAAATGACAGATGAGAACAGGAGGGAGTACTATATATAAAAGATATTGATCAAAAATTCGCAAGATCCAACATTTTCACGGAATTAACATTTTCCCTTATTTTCAGAACCGATCTTGATGCGAGTAACCGAGTCGTGTTTTGACTCGACTCGGTAACACAACACTCGGATCTGTCTGATTTTTCCAAATCCAAACTGATTGTTCCTAATTAAAATATATTACAGGAGGGATAGATGTGGATAGACTGACAATTATATATAAATAGATCATGGTGTATGATGGAGGCATAGTGAAAGTTATATTTGTTTATATGTGAGTAAATAATGTAAGTGTAGTGACAGGGATGTATGGATATTTGCGAGAGTATAAGGTAGGCATTGTGATAGCATTGTTTGTATAGATAAGAGTGTATAGTGACAGTGATATTTGTAGAATGGGGGTATATGTTGAAGGTGTAATGACAGTTATGTGTACATGGGTTGGATTGTATGAGAGTGGTTTTCTGAAACTTATGTGTGTATAGATGATAATTTACAATGTAGGAGTATTGAAAGATGTATGTAAAGGAGGGTGATGTGTTTATGTATGAGTGTGTATGATGGAGGTGTAGTGACAGTGATGTGTGTATGAATGAGGGTGTATGATGGAAATGTACTGATAGTGATGTGTGTATGTATGTATGAGGGTGTATGATGGAGGTGTAGTGACAGTGATGTGTGTATGGATGAGGGTGTATGATGAAGATGTACTGACAGTGATGTGTGTATGGATGAGGGTGTATGATGAAGATGTACTGACAGTGATGTGTGTATGGATGAGGGTGTATGATGAAGATGTACTGACAGTGATGTGTGTATGGATGAGGGTGTATGATGGAGGTGTAGTGACAGTGATGTGTATGTATGAGGGTGTATGATGGAGGTGTAGTGACAGTGATGTGTGTATGGATGAGGGTGTATGATGAAGATGTACTGACAGTGATGTGTGTATGGATGAGGGTGTATGATGAAGATGTACTGACAGTGATGTGTGTATGGATGAGGGTGTATGATGGAGGTGTAGTGACAGTGATGTGTATGGATGAGGGTGTATGATGAAGATGTACTGACAGTGATGTGTGTATAGATGAAGGTGTATTAAAGAGGTGTAGTGACAGTGATGTGTGTATGGATGAGGGTGTATTAAAGAGGTGTAGTGACAGTGATGTGTGTATGTGTGAGTGTGTATGATGGAGGTGTAGTGACAGTTATATGTTTCTGGATGAGGGTGTATAATGAAGATGTACTGACAGTGATGTGTGTATGGATGAGGGTGTATGATGGAGGTGTAGTGACAGTGATGTGTGTATGGATGATGGTGTATGATGGAGGTGTAGTGACAGTGATGTGTGTATGGATGATGGTGTATGATGGAGGTGTAGTGACAGTGATGTGTGTATGGATGATGGTGTATGATGGAAATCTAGCAACAGTGATGTGTGTCCTACTTACCTTGCAGAAGTCAGTCTTGTGATTTACATCTAGTTATTCCTCTTCTTTTATAGGGATATTTTGTATTTGTGTTATTTATAATTGCAGCATTTATTTTTAATGTCAGAAAGGAAGGAATCTCAATGGACTTTATGAAGGTTTCACTTATGATTGTGCAGATGTGATCTCCCAGATGTATAGTTTGTGACATAAGGTTAGATAGTAAACAATGCACTGTAAGTCAGCACTTACTGTTTTGCTAATGCATGGAATACATTTCTTAGTGTCTAAGCATTGATTTGAGAGAATGAGATTATCAAATATTGTGGTTTCTGCCATTTACTTTATCCAAACATTATGTCCATATTGATGGTATACTGTCTCTTTTTTAAGTCCAGCTTAATCATAGCGTGGAAAGATAGAGATAATTATATCATGTTGGCTGAATGCATTTAGTTTAATTTAGGAGCATGATACACACAACAATTCTAATTTCATATATAGAACAGAGGAAGAAGGGATATGCGCCCGATAGTGTAGTATGATTAAAAACACATCTGTTCCGCCAAGATAAAGTTATATATGCGGACCAGATGGATACAGGTGTAAGCACATATCAGCAGACATATCTTGCAGGTTCAGTCTGACGCATTCCTGTATATATGTTGTCATCTCATGGAAAAACTAAGAAAAACTCACAATAGTGTAGTATAGAATAACCAATGTGGATCAAACCACCACACTGCACACTCCACTTGTGTTTATGTGCACCAAAAATATAATAAAACAGGCTTATCTGTAGCATTCAAGCTTGCTGGATCATCATTGGTGTCCCCCTGGCACTTGCAAACAGAGCAAAAGAGGCCATATATGGTGTAGAATATTCTTAAAAAGTACACTTTAATAACACAATAAGATTGCACTCACATTATAGCACATAAAATAAGCTTATCTGTATGTAAGGTGATACACCAAAGGCATTCCTTTCAAACAGCGATATCATAATAAAAAGGGTCCTACAATCTGTCCAGGATACAGATGGTAAACACTCCGCACAGAGTTCTCAACGCGTTTCATCTTTAAAACAAGACTTCTTTAGGAGTTATATTGAACAATACCAATGTTTCCATGAGCATAGTCAGTGTGAAGATACAGAGTTTAGTATCTTGTTGTGGATTATTTATTACACTCTGGCAATTGAAGAGTGGTGCAATCAAGTGGTGTTTAATGCAGGTTACAGTATTGCATACGATCGCATCAATGGTACAGCAATATGATTGCAAAAAACTTAAACTACAACCTCCACCAATTTTCGTCCAGATTCAGGTGCACAGCTGTTAATAACAACCGCAGATGTTAGTGTATGATCCCTTCATTGGAGATACATTTGCAGGGAATAGTTCTGTGTCTCCATGCTTAGGATGCAAGCTCACATGGATGATTAGTCGAAGGTCCTGCTCCAGCCTAATGAAGCGGTAGCTCCTGTTCAAGATAACATGCCCCATTGCTCCAGCATCCTTCTTTTTATCCCTCCATCTCACGCTGATTTTCAATGAGGGGAGGCAGTTGGTGCCACTATAGCTGGGCTTGAAGGCAGAGCCACAGTGTCTCATTCCTTGTGTATTCCGAATCAATGTATTCTTTATCAACGGTCAATAAACTGTACAAGCCAACAATTTAACAGTGTGCTCTCAAATATCTTCCGTGAACCACGTTAAAGCCCAAAAGCAATACATTTCCTTTTATTGCTATAAGTAAGAAAAACTTCACAGAGACAAGCTACTAACTATTGCCGGTATACCGGTATACTTTTGGGATATCCACTCATGATCTTTTTTTGGAGCAGGGAGAGGGGCAGCTTAAGACCATATCTATTATAGGGAATATAGGAGAGGACATATGTGAGAGATAACCAGAGAGAGATAATAGAAGTCTTAGGAGATCAGACTTGGGGGTAAATGTTTTAAAGTCCATTTTTTTCATCTCGCGGTAGATCGGCGATTTTTCAGCTAAAATTTAATGGGGCGATGGCTTGTAAAGACAAACTTGCCTTTACAAGCCATCGCCGCTTTAAATTTTAGCTGAAAAAGCGCTGATCTCCCGCGAGATGAAAAAAACGGACTTTGATACATTTACCCCTTGATGTCTCATCTAAGAGAGGCCATATAATTAATATATAGTAGACTAATCTGGGAAGATATTGTGTCAAGTGAGAAGCATGGATACATATTATGAATAGCGACAAATTGGAAGAGTACCATAATAATGAATAAATAATGTGGCATATGAATACTAATGAATCACTCTAAATAACAATATAGGTGTTATCTGATACCACCAAATACATTACCATTCCATTGAATATTGATTTATAATCTGCCCATTTATAGATTGCTGATGTAACTGTCAGTGTGTCAGGTGATATATGCTTCATCCTTAAATTATTGTGAGGATCCTTCTAATAGTAGATTATAAATAGATCTTGTTTATATTTTAATGAAGGTTAGATATCATTTGCTACTTTCGTCTCAGAAAATATTAGAGCTTTGTCCGATGTTAAGTTAACTGAATGATATACATATATACATTGGGTATTATATGCATAAGAGATGTAAGTGGACGTCCAATGTCTACAATAATCAAATCTAAATCAGTTTATTGCTGACACAAAGCAGAAATAGGAGCATCCATTGTGACAGATCACAGCTTTTGGGATTGCTGTTTTCGTTTCCTACGTGTTATGATTCTGTCTTTGTTCTTGTTTATGCCTAATTATAACTTGGAGTTGAATGCACCAATAGTGAAAAGCCGACTTAAGCAGTGCTGCAAAAAAGTTGCATGATAAATAATTTCAGTTGACACCACAATTCTAGTGTCATAATTCTAGTGAAACTATGTGTACAGGACTCTGATGACACATCTCTTAAAACCGGTGGTAGTCATTACTGCGAACAACTAAATTCTGACAACAGTTACAAATACATGAAACTGGTGACTGCACTAATTTCCTACATGGAGAAAATACAGACGTCATGAAAAAGTAACATACAGGAATTTCGCCAAAGAAACATACCGGCACCGAGATTTCCGTCACTTCAAATGGCAACAGTTACATTGTTGCTATTAAGGGGGAAATGCAAGGACACGCCAGCTCTATAATATCCAACTCCTCGTAAAAAAATTATACAGCCGTCGGGTCCTCAAATCACCATTTGAAGTGACGTAAATCTTAGTGCCGGTATGTTTCTTTGTCAGAATTCGTGTATGTCACTTTTTCATGAAGTCTGTATTTCCTATCAATAAATACATTTTAACAAGGCTACATGATTTACCGGCAAGAATCTATTATGAAAAAAACCCTAGTGTATGATAAATTTGTCAATTTGCTTTAGAGATTGTGATGTGCAATTTCCGGCAAGGCCTTATTAACGTCAGCTGATTGGAAATCCTTATTATGGAATTATCCAGGACAAGTTGGGTCATTCAGTTTGGAGTCATGCAAGATCCCTTTTTGACACAAAAAATTGCCATTTTCTGGCCTTATATGGGTTTAATTGGGTTCATTGAAAGGTGGGGCATATTTATACACAAGTTTAAGCTCAAATCCTCAAAAGCAATAAAATCTGTGAAAGATTTTTTAAATACTATTACTTTCATTTTCTTTTCTATAATTAATTCCCTTGTCTAAAACTGCTCTGTTGTCAATATTATTGAGGTGGACCTTTATACCTTACTGTTTACATAGGTGTAGGAAGTACATTTTATTAACTCAGTCATGATGTTTTCTTTCAACACCACTCAAAAGTTTAATGTCATGCAGTAGTGTAACGATACCATATGTTTTCTATCTGGCAGATTCAATTTTCTGCATAAGGTGTCCTTGGGATCAGTGGCCAAATACAGAGAAATCTAGATGTCTCCCAAAATCGATGGAGTTTCTCTCTTATGATGATGTACTGGGAGGAACTTTAGCTACAACCAGCATAATATCCTCATTCTTTTCTGCTTTTACATTGAGGGTTTTCATCTTGTATAGACAAACACCTATAGCGAAAGCCAATAATTACTCTCTAAGTTGTCTTCTATTGATGTCACTGTGTCTCTGCTTCTTGTGCTCCTTAGTATTTATAGGTTACTCTCACCAGCATAAATGTCTCCTACGTCAGGTAATATTTGGCCTGGCCTTCACTTTGTGTGTCTCAAACATTTTGGCTAAGACTATCATGGTGACTACTGTAACCTCCTTCTCTGTGACCTACCTGATTCTCAACTTGACCCTCCTAAGTCTATCCTCAATGCTGCTGCCCGCCCCATTTTTCTCTCCCGCCGCCCTATCTCTGCTGTCTCCCTCCAACAGTCACTACATTGGCTCCCCATGGACTACAGAATTAAATTTAAACTCATCACCCTAACCTTTAAAGCTCCTAATCAATCCTTTCCCCCTACATCTCCAATCTCATCTCTACCTACACTCATAGCCGCCCCCTCCGCTCTGCCTGTGACCACCGTCTCACTGATCACCTCCTCTCACTCTCGTCTTCAAGACTTTGCCCGGGCTGCTCCCCAGGTGTGGAACAATCTTCCATGTTTTATCAGGTTAGCATCTACTCTCAAAGGCTTCAAGCGTGCCCTTAACACTCATTTCTTCATTCAAGTCTATCAGTCCTCCTCCTAACTCCCTTGTCCCGGCTCTCATCCCCAGTTAGTATCACTCTATTTGTGTCTCCCCCTTTCCTTTAGGATATAAGCTCTCAGGAGCAGGGCCCTCTTTCCTTGTGTGCTCCTTCTACTATTCCATCACCCTCTGTACCTTTTGGCCTGTTTCCCTAGCCGGATTTTCTTAAACTTGGGCCTACTTCTCGCTGATTTGTACCTTCACTTTCACTCATTGTTACAGTAATAATTTGATTTGCCATACCATGTTACCTGCGTCTGTGTATATAATTTTGTTGATTTTTTTGTTCTTTCTATATCATGTTGTGTCATGGCTCACTGTTTTCTGTATGTCATGTACGGCGCTGCGGACCCTTTGGGGCGCCTTATAAATTAAAGATAATAATAATAATGGTGGTGTTTGCTTTTATGGCCACTAGACCAAGTAGCAATCTGAGGAAATGGACCAGCCCCCAAGTGTCCTACAATTCATCTTGTGCATCCCTTGGTTGTCTGTAGCATCTCCATTCCTACAATATAACCCTTATACTAAACCTAAACTCATCATTGCTGAGTGTAATGAGGGATCACCTATTGCATTCTGGACCATGCTAGGTTATCTGTTTCTTGTGGCCACTATTAGTTTTTTTCTAGCTTCCTTGCCTCAAAATTCTCCTGACAGGTTTAATGAGGCCCAGTTTATCTCTTTCGGCATGTTGGCCTTCCTCAGTGTCTGGGTGTCTTATATCCCAGCCTCCCTCAGTGCTCAGGGACAATATACTGTAGCAAAGGAAATCTTTGCCATTTTGGCATCCAGTTGGGCTCTGGTGATCTGCATGTTTCTTCCTAAATGTTTCTTCATATTGTTCAGACCAGATAAGAACTGTCAACATCTCGTAATCAAAAACCAACATCTTTAAACTGAATAAAGCTCAATAAATATGTTATACATACAACAAAATAATTTTATTTATTAATGGATTAGTGTCTGGATAGACAAATATAGTCTATAGTCTGTTAAGGGTGCTTTGTGAAATGCTTATGTTGTAAAATGATAATTGAGTTGATACTCAGAGAAAACTGGTTATTATGAATGACATTAGAATATTGTTATTGTTTTATTTTTATTTTACATACACTTTTACACTGGAACCACTTTTTTTTTTAATATAATTCATTCATTTTTTTAAAATAAGATCAAAGACCATAGACAAAATTAAACTTGCCAGTGCATCTGGAACAGCCATCATTTTTTAACAACTATGACTTATGGTTTTCTGATTTTTTTTAACCTTATACATTTATCCTCACCTTTAGTTGTTATGCTTTATTTTTGCTGCTATCTAAATTCTACTTATCTTACATATTTTGATTTTGTTTTGTTTTTTTTGTTACAATTTAACTTATGCTTATACTTTTGTTACAAAAACAATGGTCTAAAAGATGATTAATTTATTCTGAATATTTGACTTGTAGAGCATCATTTGGCATCACAACATGAATTTATATTGCTTAATGAAAAAGAATATTAAAAAAAATAATACACATCAACCAGAAAAGATGGTATGCAGGAAGAGAGATATCCTCTCTTCTGTTCCAGGATACATTGATCTAATATAGCTTGATATTTTTACTCCTCCTGGTGTGATCATAAGTCATAAGTCATAATGGATGTCGAAGGGTAGGCAGACAGCCATTAGAGAAGAAACTGATAAAATGTTTTAGTTGTATGTGACAGAGCAGAGGAGTCTACAAACAAGTGGTTTAGTAAAAATTTAATTGTTCCAAAACTGGATGGAACCATTTGGTTCTGTAATAACTTTAGATGCTTAAATAGTGGAAAACCTAGCAAGTAGAAGGTATTTAACTACCATACATGTGACAAAGAGGTATTGGCAGAATCTACTCTCTCAAGCTGTAAAGCAAAACACTGCCTTTGCCATTCTATTTGGACTCTGCCAATACAAGGTGCTTCCTTTTCAGCTAAACAGATCTCTTGCAACCTTTCAGATGGCAACTAATATGTTGTTAAAACATCATAGTACTTATGCCACTGCACCTGGCCAAAGTAGAGACCATCTTGAAAACTTTAAGGATCAAAATATCAATACCAGCCAAATATGTAGTGGCTATGACAGACATCAAATATTATTGAACAAGTTTATGTCAAGCCTCACAAAGATAAACAAATAAAATGCCCAAGACATGAACAGAAGCCCAACTCCATACTTTTCTGGGACAAGTTGACTATTTAGAAAGATTTGTAAGCCACTTTGGCACTAGAACTGCCCAATTGACAGAGTTGTACAAAAAGTGCTGTATAGATCAAATATTTTGAACTGATGGCACTGAAACCACATTTTTAAATTTTCTATCCATACTCTAGTATCTCCAGGCTTACAAACATCAAACTTTAGTCCAAGGTTTTTCCTTCAGACAGGCACCTCTAGTGTAGGGTTGAGGGCTGTGTTGTCACAAGTCAGTTTTGGAGCAGAAAATATAGTTATGTACCTGAGCAGTAATCTACTTCATAGGAACCAGAAGTATGCTACAATAGAAACTAATTCCTGGCAATACACTGGGCTACAGAAGCTCTTTGATTACAGGGTGTAGGGTGTGGGAGTCTAATAGTTGGATGATATGAGCTAAATTATTTGATATTGATTTACCGTGCAATTGTGATTAGTATTCTACATTTAATGACACAATAGTATGGGTAAATAACACACACTTACATTTACACTTACATTTGTAAATAGTACACATTTATTAAAGTTCCAATGCAGATTAATTTATTAGTAAATATATTAGAGATTATTTATACATAGATAATACTACAGTAAAGGTAATTATGATTCAGGTCCTCAAAAAAGTGTGGAGTTTGGTCTCATATTAATCCATATTTTATCAGCAGAAATCCGATGTCGACAGAGTAGCAATTGCACCTAGAGATCGCTAATTATGAATGGTATGAGATTAATACTCAAAAGCACTTTGTTTATTGATCAGATTATACTGTTTTTTCGTCGGTAAGACACGTACGCACTCTCGCCAGGTAGGCCAAAAAGCTCCCGTTTCTATCACCCTGGGCATATTGCACTTGATTTGAAAATAGAAGCTTACATTTGTATTTGTCACAAACATAGTCCTTCTGTGCTAAGTGCCATGCTCACCTTGTAGATTTGGTTCTAGCATTTATATATTGCACTTCTAGTAATTTACAGTTTTTTTTTCCAATTCCTTTTCTTTATGCCTAGATGACTTTTTGATTTCTGCCACACCGGTAATCAGTGTCCTTCTCAAGAAGGCCTTAAAGGCATCCCATACAATCAGTGGCCTTGCAGTATCAGAGTTATCTGCAAGGAATCCCATTACCAGTGTTACTCTCGTGCCCATCAGGGAGAGCCAAAAAGGATTCAGTTTTCAGAAGGACTGACCCCTATTAATAGCAAAGTCAATAGATAAGAGGACAGGCGAGTGGTCAGATAACCCTATGGCCTTATATTCTATTACCGGTAACACAGGCACTAGAGAGTGAGACAATAAAGCCAAATCAGTTCTTGAAAATACATTATATGATGTGGAGAAATAAGAGAATTGGACACTTTCAGGATGCCTCAGGTGCCAGACATCTACCAGGCCCAACTCGTCTTTCAAGGCGGAGAAGGCTGAGGCCGATTGATTAACTACAGTATTTTGCTCCCACCATCTATCAACAGCTTTATTCATCACATTATTAAAATCCCCTATACATATGTTAGGCACCTCGGGGAACATTGCTAAAAATTCACCACATTTCTTTAGTACCTCACTATTGTACGGTGGGGGTATATATACACCACAAGAAGAAGTACTGGAACCCAAATGATAATAGCTTTCATTAGGACATACCTCCCTCCAGAGTATTTAGCTATTGAGACAACCAATGGTTATATTCATTGACGTAATTATTAAAAGCTTTCAATTCGTATACAATGCAGTTAGTTTCAAGGGTTCTTAATTGATGTATACTAAGAGTTCATTAATCTGCTGTGTGATGACATTGAAGTATTCTTCAGATGGATGACTCTACTGAAAATTTAATTTTCAGTAGATTGTGGCAGCTCCTTTTTGCTGTTTTAATAAGTGAACAAACAAGTATTTTGTTCAACTAACAACCTTGTTCAAATACTATAAGATTGGAAATTAGCTGTGGAAACTGAGTCTAGTTAGGACCAAACAGACTCTACAGGTCACTGAACAGCAATGGACTACTTACACCTAAAACCAGTGACTAGCCTGCATAAACACTGGCAAGGACAAGCAGTCAGTTTGTTTGCACATAGCCCTGAGGAAACCCATACTCTTTTGTGGGGCGAAACTGGTTGGATTACCGTTAAATTTTTCCACTTTCAACACCAACTTTGGCAGTATTTCATACTCAACACCAGAAGTTGCTACAATCATTAAAACATTGGCAGCAGACATGCACGCTGTCATCACAACATGGCTTCATCACCAGCCGGCAAACACTGAGGTCAGACTGCGCATACGCAGCCTTGGAAGCTAGACGTCTCCAAAAGGACACACGAATGAGCAGCAACACCCGCATTCGGGGAGGGAAGGAGTGCCCGGACTATAGGAGAGCAACATCACTACTCTACAAGCAACATTTTTTCACAAACGTGAGTTATTTGTAATATTTCTCACAACAACATCTGGACAAGTTTGACTTTAACAGTCTATGTATGGAACTATATATTATTGAACCATTCTCAATTATCTTCATATACTTTGTATAATCTACTGGGCGGACCTACTTTTGCATAGGTAAAAATTGCATATCTACACTTCCTTTTTATGTGATTATTTTTTCTTGAACTGCTTTAATTTACTACTCACAGCCCACATCCTTCGGTATTACCAGCATCTCTATCATCATCATCACCATTTATTTATATAGCACCACTGATTCCGCAGCGCTGTATAGAGAACCCATTCACATCAGTCCCTGCCCAATTGGAGCTTACAGTTAAATTCCTTAATATACACACACACAGAGAGAGAGAGAGAGAGAGAGACTAGGGTCAATTTTTAATAGCAGCCAATTAACCTACTAGTATTTTTTTTTGGAGTGTGGGAGGAAACCAGAGCACCCGGAGGAAACCCACGCAAACACAGGGAGAACACAGATAAGACCAAACTCTACACAGATAAGACCATGGTCATCACCCCAGACTGTGAGCCAGAAGTGCTAACCACTTATACATTGCTGCTTATGTATGTCATAATTCTGTATGTTATTCTGGCCATAATTTTTATTTATGATGTCACAGTGATACCTATCACACTAAAGTTTATTTATCTGTAACATACCTGCCATTATACATCTCCATGCGCCCTAGAACCTATTATACCATTTTCTAGTACGCTAGGAAGAACTTTGAACCGGGGAGCCTGTTCTGAGCCATCCACTGGATGGATTTGGACGAAAATTTCACAGACTGATAGCATTGGATCCCAGAAGACATAGTAAGGGGTTAAGGTACCATTGGTGTACGCTGGTCAGAACTTTGACCTAAGGAGCATGTTCTGGGCCTTTTATTGGATGGACTTGGTATATCTGTCTGTCTGGTTTTGCATTCGGACACCCCTGCACCAATTGGGTTGAAACCAATGCAAGGTGGTCCAGTTGGATCATGGCCACAATTTAGAGGAGTTAGGGTCCCTGTCGGACTTCTTGTTGGTGTACACTGGGCAGAACCTTGACCCTGGGGAGCCTGAGACATCCACTGGATGGATTTTGATGAAAGACTGGTAACATTGGATTGCAGAAGACATACTAGGCGTTTGAGGTCCCGGTCGGACCTCTCGTTGGTTTGCTCTGGCCAGGACTTTGACCCACAGAGCCTGTTCTAGGTCTTCCACTGGATGGAGTTGGTTTGTTTGTTTGTCCGGTTATGCCTTTGTACACCCATGAAACCAACGTGATGTGGTCCAGCTGGATTGGCCAGGTTTTAGGAGGGGCTAGTGTCCCACTCGGACCTTACGTTCGTGTACGCTGACCAGAAATTTGACCCAGGGAACCTGTTCTAAGCCTTCTACTGGATGGATTTGGACAAAAACTTCATAAACTGGTAGCATTGGAACCTAGAAGACATTCTTGGGGGTTGACTTTACAGTCGGACATCTTCTATACATATATATATATATATATATATATATATATATATATAAAAGAAGAAGTTTGTTTGTTTTTAGATTAATATCTTCGACACTCCTGCACCGATTGGGATGAAACCAATGCGAGGTGGTCCATTTGGAGGTGGTCCATTTGGATCCTATCTATGATTCAAGAGGTTTAAAGTCCCAGTCGGACCTCCTGTTGGAGTACACTGGGCAAAACTTTGACCCGGGGAGCCTGTTCTGAACCTTCCACTGAATAGATTTTGATGACAATTAATATAAAAGCAAAATTGACACTTGGCAGCCGCCTTCGAGTGTATTGAATGAGCTGCTAAGCTAATAATTGTTGCTCAAATTTTAACAGTTACATCCAACTTATTGATAACTTAATAACTTGAAGATTTAAACCCGGGCAACGCCGGGTACTTCAGCTAGTATAGTATGTAAGTATGGCCACGGCATGGATGCAGCATTGTGCAAAAAATTTAAAAAATATGCACTGTCCAAAAGTGTAAATGACTGTAAGCTCCAATGAGGCAGGGACTGTTGCAAATTAATAAGTCTTCTCTTTAAAACACTGTGCAATGTGGGGTGCCATATAAATAAATGCTAAAAAATTTAAGTTAAATGCGCACAGTTTTATTTTTGAGTGTTATCGTCTTTGCATTAGCTTATTTGAAACATTTTATCTTACTAAATATTGGTCTTCCATTTTTTTTGCTCATAAAGTGTTTGCGGTTTTATGGGAAAAGATTCCCACCATAGATTTAGTTCCCAGTATACTCCCACGTTTGTACCCAATAATTTTGTGATGTTGCAACAGTGAAAGAAGAAGGTAAAGATGTTGTGGTGGTGAGAGCTATGCCAGATAATTGATTTCTGACATCTGTGGTTTTACCAGAGGGACTATTACAGTTCCATAGACTAGTTCACATTCTGAGTTCTAGTTATTACACTGTTCTCAAGTGGGACTTTTAGTTTCTCAGTAATGTTTAATATTTATGTCTTTTATATGTATTTATGAATGTAATGAATGTAATGTACAAGGCACGGTGGCTAAGTGATTAGCACTTCTGCCTCATAGCACTGGGGTCATGAGTTCAATTCCCGACCATGGCCTTATCTGTGTGGAGTTTGTATGTTCTCCCCGTGTTTGCGTGGGTTTCCTCCGGGTGCTCCGGTTTCCTCCCACACTCCAAAAACATACTGGTAGGTTAGGTGGCTGCTATCAAAATTGACCCTAGTCTGTCTCTCTGTGTGCGTGTGTGTGTATGTATGTTAGGGAATTTAGACTGTAAGCTCCAATGGGGCAGGGACTGATGTGAGTGAGTTCTCTGTACAGCGCTGCGGAATCAGTGGCGCTATATAAATAAACGGTGATGATGATGATGATACTTTATGGTGAAAGAATATGATGCAAAATTACAACAGACTATGTTTTATATACTCACCAAGCTATCTGCTTGATAGATTTTAATGTATTTCTAACATTATAATTAAATTAATAAAAATAAGAAAAATCTCAACTTTATTTTGCATAAAGATACAAAAAAAATCAGACATAAGACATTACAACAAGTGTACAAAATGCAGCTGAAAACACAATACAACATGAAATATAAACAGACATACTTTATAGTACAAGACATATGGCACAAGCTATGACATCCTACACTCTACATCAAGTGCTGCACTAACCATGCATCACTTTGACAAGACAACAGTTTCAACATTTATTGGCTGTGAGATGGGAGGTAGGTTATGGAGGTAAGGGGTTGGGGGAAATCACAGGCCCGAAGCTTTATTGATAGACAGACACATATAAGGGGAGCGTGAATAAATAAAGGCAAGACAGTCAATAAAAGTTCAAACAGTGTGATTGAGGAATTGACTCAAGGGGTAAGGAAGGGGTTGTCATAGGCCTAGAGCTTTATTGACAAACAGACACAAAGAGGGAGAAAGGGAAGAAGAATCTAGCCCTCTCCTTCTTTCTCAGGAATGTCCATGGTGTTATAGTCTCTTAGCAGACGGTGGAACAGCCTGTGAGAGTCCTGAATGGACACATTTGCGCTTTAAAGAATGAGGCAAATCCTGGAAATCCATAAAGCATTCTAAAAACAGCTCATAAAGTGCCAGGCCGCGTGTATTGCCCCATATGTGTGGGTCCCAGGAAACAATCCAAAAAATACCAAATGGTATGAAAGACAAGTCCTGGACACAATATCTCTGGGTTTAATTTTTGTTATTAATAAATCAAGCACTTCAGCTATAAAATTGGCATTTTTTTGAAGTGCTTGGTTTGTTAAACTGTACATGTGCTTTTTAATATACAACATAAGGGTGATATGGAGGGCCCAAGGACAATTCGATCTTGCACTATTTTACACTATGGACTTTGCCCACCTTGGTATATCCTCTTTTCTATAACAGTAACAAATACATCCATTTTTCCCCCAAAATCATTTCACATCTGGCTGAGGCCCACCTTGGTGTATATTCTTGCCTAAAGTGAGAATTTAGTAATGCCACTACTCTCCGTCTAATGAGCATTTATTGCTGTCACTGTTCTCTGTCTAAAGCTTTAAATACTGTCACTTTTCTACCTGTCTCCAGTATGTCACACATGCTGTCTGACGTTGCAAATAGCAAATATCTCAATTTTTTCCCCACACCAGATCACGTCAGGTTGAGCCCCACCTTGCTTATATTCTTTTCTAAAATTACAATTTATTAATGCTGTCTCTATAATGAGCTTTGATATCCGCCGCTGCTATCCCTCAAATTACCTTTTATTGCTCACAAATGATTTTCTCAAATCGTTTCACGTGTGGTGTGGGTCCACCTTGAGATATCTTCTTTTCTAAAACAATCATCCAATCAGCCAGTGCACTGCCTGTATTTTTTTAAAATTGTGCTAAATAAAACTCTCATGTATTTGCCACTACTGTGCCACTATCTTTCATAGGTATAGTATTTTATTTTTTAAACTGCCATATTTTTGTGCCAATACTCTGTCACTGCTTTTAGCCACCCAAGTTACTGCAGCCTTTGGCCAATAGTGGTGAACATATTGACAGTTGTGACAATTGTGAGGTCATCAGAAAATAGACTGTAAATGACTGTAAATAAATGTTAAAGATACAAATACTAATGTTGGCCAAACCAAAAGATGGAGCTCTGAGCACATCAGTTTAGACATTGCTAAATTTATACCATAGGCTCCAAATTGGTCTCATTAAAATTCTAGAATGATCCTGGTGACCATCAACTTTTATCTTGTTCAAAGCTGATATTCTTATCAAGTGAAAATAGTCATGTGGCCCTCTACAGCATGGTCCTGAAAATGCTCCATTTCATAACCTTGTTAAAGCAAAATGAACCCTAGTTTCTGCCTTGCTCTGGACAATGAGCAACTCAGAGCATCTAGTTCATACCTTACTAAGAATGTCTTCATTCCATCCACCTTATTTCCCCTCTCTGTGCAAACTGCAGCTCCTGTGAAGATGTGGTCATTTTGCTCTTTAAACCTGTTCACCTCGGTGGAAATCATAATCATCATCATCATTTATTTATATAGCGCCACTAATTCCGCAGCGCTGTACAGAGAACTCATTCACATCAGTCCCGGCCCCATTGGAGCTTACAGTATAAATTCCCTAATATAGACACACACACAGACAGACAGACCGACCGACAGACAGAGAGAGACTAGGGTCAATTTTGATAGCAGCCAATTAACTTAAAAGTATGTTTTTGGAGTGTGGGAGGAATCGAACTCATGCCCCCAGTGCTGTGTGGCAGAAGTGCTAACAACTAGGCCACCCTATCTAGGTATCTCTCACAAATCAGCAGTGCAGCGGATGATAACCTGATTCTGCAGTGTAAAGTAGACATATTGCTCTTTTGAAAACGATCTCCTATGTGTGTTGTTATTGTTGACAAGGGTATTGTCACGGTTCTTAAACTCTGTAAACCACTATGTGATGAAAGGTTCAGGAGAATGAGCGTCAGCTCTAAAGGCAAATGTAGAGGAGTTGTCCGCAGATGAGCGTCAGCTCTGCAGGCCACTATGTGGCAGAGAGTTCAGTAGAGTGAGCGTCAGCTCTGCAGACCACTATATGGCGGAGAGTTCAGTAGAGTGAGCGTCAGCTCTGCAGACCACTATGTGGCGGAGAGTTCAGTAGAGTGAGCGTCAGCTCTGCAGACCACTATGTGGTGTAAAGTTCAGGAGAATGAGCGTCAGCTCTGAAGACAAATGTAGAGAAGATGTCCGGAGATGAGCGTCAACTCTGCAGGTCACTGTGTGACAGATGAAAGGATCAGGAGAGTGAGCGTCAGCTCTGCAGTCCAGAATGGAGGTAAATAGCTGAGAGGTAACAGGAAGCCACTTCTTATCACCAGGAAGTAACTCAAAGAACAGGCACTGTAGGTAAGGAGGAAGTTCCTTTTAAACTAAGCGCCATTAGGATCCACAAATAAGAGAAGAACAGAAGGTTTAAAGAAGCTGTTAGGTCTGCGCATGCACAGACCCAATTCCAAGATGGCGGCGCCCAGGACGGAGCGGAGCGTCGGAGACAGGTAAGACTGCCGGGTGTCGGGTGCGCTGCCCGAACACCCGGCGTGTGATAGGTATTAGTACTTATTACTAATGTAATCTATAGAGGGATGACATCCAGTTTGTGTGCTGCATTATAACTAGGGATGTGCACGGGCGACTTTTGAGGTCTCGTGTTTTGTGTTTTGGATCCGGATTTTCGTTATTTTTGGGGTTCGGATTTGTCTCGCAAAACACTTGACGAAAGGTCTCGGTTCGGATTTAAGGTTTTGGATTCGGATTTTTTTTGAAAAAAACATAAAAAGTTTAAAAATCAAGTTTTTGGGCTTATTTTCACTCCTAGGCTATTATTAACCTCAATAACATTCAATAACAAGCATTTCCACTAATTTACAGTGTATTCTGAACACCTCACAATATAGTTATTAGTCCAAAACGTTGCAACAAGGTATCTTTCTGGACTGCGTAGAGGAGTGGGTCACCACAATATATATTAAAAACCCTGAACTTTTATGATTCGCACCAATAAATGTACCTGGACTGCGTAGAGGAGTGGGTCACCACAATATATATTAAAAACCCTAAACTTTTATGATTCGCACCAATAAATGTACCTGGACTGCGTAGAGGAGTGGGTCACCACAATATCTTAAAAACCCTGAACTTTTATGAATCGCACCAATAAATGTACCTGGACTGCGTAGAGGAGTGGGTCACCACAAGATATATAATAAGAAAACCATCAACTTGTATGATTCGCACCAATAAATGTACCTGGACTGCGTAGAGGAGTGGGTCACCACAATATATATTAAAAACCCTGAACTTTTATGAATCGCACCAATAAATGTACCTGGACTGCGTAGAGGAGTGGGTCACCACAATATCTTAAAAACCCTGAACTTTTATGAATCGCACCAATAAATGTACCTGGACTGCGTAGAGGAGTGGGTCACCACAAGATATATAATAAGAAAACCATCAACTTGTATGATTCGCACCAATAAATGTACCTGGACTGCGTAGAGGAGTGGGTCACCACAATATATTAAAAACCCTGAACTTTTATGAATCGCACCAATAAATGTACCTGGACTGCGTAGAGGAGTGGGTCACCACAATATATTAAAAACCCTGAACTTTTATGAATCGCACCAATAAATGTACCTGGACTGCGTAGAGGAGTGGGTCACCACAATATATTAAAAACCCTGAACTTTTATGATTCGCACCAATAAATGTACCTGGACTGCCTAGAGGAGTGGGCACTGGGCACCACAATAAAATATATAAAAAACCTTCAACAGGTCTGCATTACACTACACATACGGCTGCTCCTCCATCCTCTCCATCATATACATGTTGGAGTTTTAGCGTGTGACAACCTCTTGTTTTTGATAATGTCAGTGCATTTTGAATATTTTTCAATTTGCCCCACACCACTGAATGTACTTTATCTATGATACGCATCTATCTATCTTGACTGCGTAGTGTGGTGGCCCCGGTACACAATTTGGTACCGAGGCCACAATATAATTAAAAAACCCTCCACGTGTCAGAATTCCACCAAAAAAGGGTATGGACTGCGTAGTGTGGTGGCCCCGGTACACAATTTGATACCGGGGCCACAATACCTCCTCCAAACATGGTACAGACAATTCGTCATTGAGATCCCATCAAGTATGTTAAAGACAGACAGGGTCCAAGTGTTATTGGTTGACTTTGTAAACCAAAAAACTGTCCCTGTTGCACATAGTCGTGCAATGAAGACTGACTTTTTCATTTAAAGGCACCATCTTTCAAGTGTAGTGTTTGTAAGTCTAAGTCATATTATACTTTTGGTAAAATTGGTTTATTTTGTTCCTCTTTATGGTAACTACTAATAGAATTAAAGTATTAAATAGAAGCGGCAGTTCCTCTTTATGGTAATTAGTAATAGAATTAAAGTATTAAATAGAATTAAAGTATGAAATAGAATTAAAGTATTAAATAGAATTAAAGTATTAAATAGAATTAAAGTATTAAATAGAATTAAAGTATGAAATAGAATTAAAGTATTAAATAGAATTAAAGTATTAAATAGAGTGGTATAGAGTTGTAGTGTGGTATAGATAGAGTGGTCCCCACAATATAATAATAAAACCCTCAACTGGTCTGAATTCCACCAAACAAGTATCTGGACTGCGTAGTGTGGTGGCCCCGGTACACAATTTGGTACCGAGGCCACAATATAATTAAAAAATTGGGCATCAACTGTCACCGTTGTTTAATATCTGATACACCTAAATATGGACTGCACAGTGGAGTGGCCCCGGTAGTAAATTTGGTGCCGGGGCCACAATACCTCCTCCAACTTCCAAGTGTAGTGTTTATAAAGACAGACAGCGTCGAAGTGTTATTAGTTGACTTTCTTAACCCTAAAATTGTCCCTGTTGCAAATATTCGTGCAATGGACAGTTACTTTTTTATTGAAAGACTCAAGCTTTCAAGTATAGTGTTTATAAAATATAAACAACAATACAGTAGTTTTAGAGCACGTCAATACCTCTTGTTTTAAATTATGACACGGCATTTTACTTTTGGTTTAATTTCTTGAATTTTTTTAAATTTGGTTTTACTTTTTGAACATGGCAAACGACTGTTGATTGGTCATATAATGCAAAGAAAAAAGGTCCAAGATGGAATTGTCCTTGGGCCCTCACACCCACCTTTATGTTGTTGAAATAGGACATGCACACTTTAACAAACCAATCATTTCAGCGACAGGGCCTACCAAACAACTTTGGCTGAAATGATTGGTTTGTTTGGGCCCCCACACCAAAAAAGCTATTCATCTCTCCCTGTACAGACTAAACAGGCTCTACTGAGGCAAGATGTCGTCCTCATCCTCAACCTCTGATTCCTCTCCCCCTACAGTGTGTACTTCCTCCTCATCACACATTATCAATTCGTCCCCGCTGGACTCCACAACCACAGGTCCCTCTGTAGTATCTGGAGGGCAGTGCTGTACTTCATTGAGGAATTGATTATTCATTTTTATAAACATCATTTTTTCAACGTTGTGAGGAAGCAACCTCCTTCGCCGCTCACTGACCAGGTTCCCCGCTGCACTAAAAACTCTTTCCGAGTACACACTGGAGGGGGGACAACTCAGGTAAAATAGAGCCAGTTTGTACAGGGGCTTCCAAACTGCCTTTTTTTCCTGCCAGTAACAATATGGACTGTCTGACATGTCTACTTGGATGGTGTCAGCAAAGTAATCATCCACAATTTTTTCTATTGTGACAGCATCCAATGCTGCGAGAGTAGACATGTCTGCAATGGTTGGCAGGTCCTTCAGTCCGGACCAGATGTTATCAGCATCCCCGCCAGTGCCTCTTTTGGGAAAACTGAGCTTTTTCCTCGCAGCCATAGATGTGGAAGAAAATGAGGGTGGAGCTGTTGGCATGTCACGGTCCTCTTCAGAGGACAATCTCCTGACCAGCAGGTCTTTGCACCGCTGTAGACTTGTGTCCGCCGGAAACAGAGACACAACATACGCTTTAAACCGAGGATCGAGCACGGTGGCCAGAATGTATTCCTCTGACTTTAAAAGAGTGACCACCCTCGGATCCTGGCAAAGCGTACGAAGGGCTACATCCACAAGAGCTACATGCTTGGTGTAATCGCAATGGCTTACCAGCTCCTCCCTCACTTTCTCCAGCTGCTTCTGCAACAGCCTGATCAGGGGAATGACCTGACTCAAGCTGGCAGTGTCGGAACTGACTTCTCGTGTGGCAAGTTCAAATGGCTGCAGAACCTTGCACAACACGGAAATCAGTCTCCACTGCGCTTGACTGAGGCGCATCCCCACTCCTTTGCCTATGTCGTAGGTGGCTGTGTAGGCCTGAATGGCCTTTTGCTGCTCCTCCATCCTCTGCAGCATATAGAGGGTGGAGTTCCAGCGCGTCACAACCTCTTGTTTGAGGTGATGGCAGGGCAGGTTCATGCTTTTTTGATGTGCCTCTAGTCTGCGGTAGGCACTGGCTGAATGCCGAAAGTGTCCAGCAATTTTGCGCGCCACCGCAAGCATCTCCTGCACACCCCTGTCACTCTTGAGGTAATGCTGCACCACCAAATTAATGGTGTGGGCAAAACATGGGACGTGCTGGAAATTGCCCATATTTAATGCCCGCACAATGTTACTGGCATTGTCTGACACCACAAATCCCCATGAGAGTCTAAGTGGGGTAAGCCACTGGGAGATAATTTCCCTCATTTTCTCTAATATGTTGTCAGCGTTGTGCCTCTTATTAAAGCCTGTAATACACAATGTTGCCTGCCTTTGCATGAGCAGCCATTTTGTAGATGCTGCTACTGATGCAGCTGTTGCTGTTGCTGCGGAAGGGGATGCATCTACCCAGTGGGCTGTCACAGTCATATAGTCCTTCGTTTGCCCAGAACCACTTGTCCACATGTCCGTGGTTAAGTGGACAGTGGGTACAACCGCATTTTTTAGAGCACTGAGGACACTTGATCGTACTTCTCTGTACATTTTTGGTATCGCCTGCCTAGTGAAGTGGAATCTCGACGGGATTTGGTACCGGGGACACAATACCTCCATCAACCCTCTAAATCCCACTCCACTGATGGCGGACACCGGGCGCACGTCTAACACCAACATTGCAGTTACAGCCACAGTTATACGCTTTGCAATAGGGTGACTACTATCGTATTTTGTGGTCATGGCAAACGACTGTTGGACGGTCAATTGTTTTGTGAAAGACTTAGCGGTCTTACGACTTCCCCTCTGGGAAGATGACCGACTAACAGCAGCAACAGCAGCAGTGGCAGTAGTAGGCGTACCGCTGCAGGATTCCTCGGATGAATCCCGTATTGAGGAGGACTCAGTCTGGCTGCTGACTTGGGCTGCAGGACTGAATCTGATGGAAATTGTGGAGGAAGTTGACGAGGAGGGTGTTGCTGGTGTGTATCCAACTGGACCACGGGATTTAGGTGTCCCTGTACCGATGAGGGTCCTAGCCCCAGTTCCTGAACTAACCACTGAACTATGAAGGTTATTCAGGTGACGTATAAGGGAGGATGTTCCTAGGTGGGCAAGATCCTTACCCCTGCTTATTTGAGCTTTACATAAGCTACATATGGCCATACATTGGTTGTCTGGATTTGGATAAAAATAACTCCAGACCGAAGAGGTGCATTTTTTGGTCTTCTGACCAGGCATGACGATGGGCTTTTTAATCCCATGGACATCAGCTGTTTCCCCCCCCTGGTGCCTCATTTACAATAACCACATCACCATCCTCATCATCAAGTTCCTGCACAGCGCCAGCTACATCATCAATAGCCTCCTCCCGAGCCACCTCTTCCCGTACAGTGATGGGAAGGTCAGGCTTGACAACCACCAACATCCTTGGACTCGCCTTGTGGATTTGTGATAATTTCTCTTTAGAAGGCAGAGTTGTTTGCTGTTTTGTTGCTGACAGCATAACTCTCTTCAATTTTTTGTAGGGGGGGGGGGAGGAGGAGGGCTAAGATCCGTGGGTGAAGCTGAACCACTAGTCATGAACACGGGCCAGGGCCTAAGCCGTTCCTTGCCACTCCGTGTCGTAAATGGCATATTGGCAACTTTACGTTTCTCCTCAGATGATTTAAAGTTTCTCTTTTTGCTACTTTTTCTTAACTTGGGCTTTTTGGATTTTACATGCCCGGTACTACGAGATTGGGCATCGGGCTTGGAAGACGACGTTGATGGCATTTCATCGTCTATGTCATGACTAGTGGCAGCAGCTTCAGCATTAGGAGGAAGTGGGTCTTGATCTTTCCCTACTTTATCCTCCAAATTTTTGGTCTCCATTATATGTAGCACAAGATACTGCAGAATGTGTGAACTTGGTAATATTGCAGTACCAATGGACTTATACTGCTGTATTGGTTTTGCAAATTTGGTTATAATTATTATATATTTTTTTTTTTTAAATTTTTTATTTTTTTTTACTTTTTTTTTATTTTTTAAAAACTTGGGAATAATGGGGAAATAACTATGCCCTTAGAAGCACAGAGCACAGGACACAGCACCACTGGACTGATACTGCAGAATGTGTAAACTTTGTAATATTGCAGTACCACTGGACTTTTACTGCTGAATGTGTGAACTTGGTAATATTGCAGTACCAATGGGCTTATACTGCAGGATTGGTTGTGCAAATTTTGTGGTAATTAAAAAAAATTAAATTAGTTTTTGGTATTTTTTTAAATAACTTTTTTTTATTTTTTTAAACACAGGGGAATATTGGGGAAATAACTATGCCCTTAGAAGCACAGAGCACAGGACACAGCACCACTGGACTGAACAGGACACAGCACTGGACCCAGCAGCACCACTGACCTCAGAAGGACAGAGCACAGCACACAGCACCACTGGACTGATACTGCAGAACACAGCACAGCACAGCACAGCACAGAACTAAACAGCACAGCACAGAACTAAACAGCACAGCACGAGATCTACCAGGACAGAGGACCACCTAACACACCCTCCCTCTACCCTGATCAATGCCCGAGTGAAGATGGCGGCGACTAGCGGGGAATTTATAGGATCCGAGTATCGCGAGATCCGACAACGGGATTATGAGTCAGAGCCTCAGTTTCAGATTTGAATTTGGCGCCAATACCCGGATCTGTCTCGGATCTGACTCGGATCGGCAACGTTCGGGTGGGCTCGGATTTCATAAATCCGAGTGCGCTTATCCCTAATTATAACTTCATGACAGCTACTCAGCTCACAAGTATGTTGATAATGTTGTTATAAAGTGTACCTGCCAGCAGCAGATACAGATAAATGTTTAAAAATAGGTAGAATGTTAACATGATCATTTTTGGCATGCCAAATTTAAGACTTAACATAGCTTTATAGTAGATGCAAAAATATCCCCCTAAGAGGCGTATGTGCCCTTTTTCTGTAGGTCTGCATGACCCGCTTTTGTGTAAATACGCCCTTACTCTGCCAACATTAGAATGCCCCATATATACCCCATTCCAACTCTCCAGGGGCAGGTGAGAAGTCTGCAGAGTACCTCATGCATTCGCCAACTTTCTGAGCATGCGCTGAGCGCTTTCACGCTTGATACGCTACACAAACTGACATAGGTGCCACTGTGCCTCAGTGTGTCTGATGTTAATATTAATATTAGTCCCATATTTGCTGCTATTCATTAAGTACATAATCCATTATCATTGAGTCATAAATATTTTATATACTTGGGGCAGCACGGTGGTTCAGTCGTTAGCACTTCTGCCTCACAGCACTGGGGTCATGAGTTCAATTCCCGATCATGGCGTTATCTGCGTGGAGTTTATATGTTCTCCCCGTGTTTGCGTGGGTTTCCTCCGGGTGCTCCGGTTTCCTCCCACACTCCAAAAACATGCTGGTAGGTTAGTTGGCTGCTATCAAAATTGACCCTAGTCTGTCTCTCTGTGTGCGTGTGTGTGTATGTATGTTAGGGAATTTAGACTGTAAGCTCCAATGGGGCAGGGACTGATGTGAGTGAGTTCTCTGTACAGCGCTGCGGAATCAGTGGCGCTATATAAATAAACGGTGATGATGATGATGATACTTTATGGTGAAAGAATATGATGCAAAATTACAACAGACTATGTTTTATATACTCACCAAGCTATCTGCTTGATAGATTTTAATGTATTTCTAACATTATAATTAAATTAATAAAAATAAGAAAAATCTCAACTTTATTTTGCATAAAGATACAAAAAAAATCAGACATAAGACATTACAACAAGTGTACAAAATGCAGCTGAAAACACAATACAACATGAAATATAAACAGACATACTTTATAGTACAAGACATATGGCACAAGCTATGACATCCTACACTCTACATCAAGTGCTGCACTAACCATGCATCACTTTGACAAGACAACAGTTTCAACATTTATTGGCTGTGAGATGGGAGGTAGGTTATGGAGGTAAGGGGTTGGGGGAAATCACAGGCCCGAAGCTTTATTGATAGACAGACACATATAAGGGGAGCGTGAATAAATAAAGGCAAGACAGTCAATAAAAGTTCAAACAGTGTGATTGAGGAATTGACTCAAGGGGTAAGGAAGGGGTAGTCATAGGCCTAGAGCTTTATTGAGGAACAGACACAAAGAGGGAGAAAGGGAAGAAGAATCTAGCCCTCTCCTTCTTTCTCAGGAATGTCCATGGTGTTATAGTCTCTTAGCAGACGGTGGAACAGCCTGTGACAGTCCTGAATGGACACATTTGCCCTTTAAAGAATGAGGCAAATCCTGGAAATCCATAAAGCATTCTAAAAACAGCTCATAAAGTGCCAGGCCGCGTGTATTGCCCCATATGTGTGGGTCCCAGGAAACAATCCAAAAAATACCAAATGGTATGAAAGACAAGTCCTGGACACAATATCTCTGGGTTTAATTTTTGTTATAAATAAATAATAAATCAAGCACTTCAGCTATAAAATTGGCATTTGTTGAAGTGCTTGGTTTGTTAAACTGTACATGTGCTTTATAATATACAACATAAGGGTGATATGGAGGGCCCAAGGACAATTCGATCTTTCACTATTTTACACTATGGACTTTGCCCACCTTGGTATATCCTCTTTTCTATAACAGTAACAAATACATCCATTTTTCCCCCAAAATCATTTCACATCTGGCTGAGGCCCACCTTGGTGTATATTCTTGCCTAAAGTGAGAATTTAGTAATGCCACTACTCTCCGTCTAATGAGCATTTATTGCTGTCACTGTTCTCTGTCTAAAGCTTTAAATACTGTCACTTTTCTACCTGTCTCCAGTATGTCACACATGCTGTCTGACGTTGCAAATAGCAAATATCTCCATTTTTTCCCCACACCAGATCACCTCAGGTTGAGCCCCACCTTGCTTATATTCTTTTCTAAAATTACAATTTATTAATGCTGTCTCTATAATGAGCTTTGATATCCGCCGCTGCTATCCCTCAAATTACCTTTTATTGCTCACAAATGATTTTCTCAAATCGTTTCACGTGTGGTGTGGGTCCACCTTGAGATATCTTCTTTTCTAAAACAATCATCCAATCAGCCAGTGCACTGCCTGTATTTTTTTAAAATTGTGCTATATAAAACTCTCATGTATTTGCCACTACTGTGCCACTATCTTTCATAGGTATAGTATTTTATTTTTTAAACTGCCATATTTTTGTGCCAATACTCTGTCACTGCTTTTAGCCACCCAAGTTACTGCAGCCTTTGGCCAATAGTGGTGAACATATTGACAGTTGTGACAATTGTGAGGTCATCAGAAAATAGACTGTAAATGACTGTAAATAAATGTTAAAGATACAAATACTAATGTTGGCCAAACCAAAAGATGGAGCTCTGCGCACATCAGTTTAGACATTGCTAAATTTATACCATAGGCTCCAAATTGGTCTCATTAAAATTCTAGAATGATCCTGGTGACCATCAACTTTTATCTTGTTCAAAGCTGATATTCTTATCAAGTGAAAATAGTCATGTGGCCCTCTACAGCAAGGTCCTGAAAATGCTCCATTTCATAACCTTGTTAAAGCAAAATGAACCCTAGTTTCTGCCTTGCTCTGGACAATGAGCAACTCAGAGCATCTAGTTCATACCTTACTAAGAATGTCTTCATTCCATCCACCTTATTTCCCCTCTCTGTGCAAACTGCAGCTCCTGTGAAGATGTGGTCATTTTGCTCTTTAAACCTGTTCACCTCGGTGAAAATCATAATCATCATCATCATTTATTTATATAGCGCCACTAATTCCGCAGCGCTGTACAGAGAACTCATTCACATCAGTCCCGGCCCCATTGGAGCTTACAGTATAAATTCCCTAATATAGACACACACACAGACAGACAGACCGACAGACAGAGAGAGACCAGGGTCAATTTTGATAGCAGCCAATTAACTTAAAAGTATGTTTTTGGAGTGTGGGAGGAATCGAACTCATGCCCCCAGTGCTGTGTGGCAGAAGTGCTAACAACTAGGCCACCCTATCTAGGTATCTCTCACAAATCAGCAGTGCAGCGGATGATAACCTGATTCTGCAGTGTAAAGTAGACATATTGCTCTTTTGAAAACGATCTCCTATGTGTGTTGTTATTGTTGACAAGGGTATTGTCACGGTTCTTAAACTCTGTAAACCACTATGCGATGAAAGGTTCAGGAGAATGAGCGTCAGCTCTAAAGGCAAATGTAGAGGAGTTGTCCGCAGATGAGCGTCAGCTCTGCAGGCCACTATGTGGCGGAGAGTTCAGTAGAGTGAGCGTCAGCTCTGCAGACCACTATATGGCGGAGAGTTCAGTAGAGTGAGCGTCAGCTCTGCAGACCACTATGTGGCGGAGAGTTCAGTAGAGTGAGCGTCAGCTCTGCAGACCACTATGTGGTGTAAAGTTCAGGAGAATGAGCGTCAGCTCTGAAGACAAATGTAGAGAAGATGTCCGGAGATGAGCGTCAACTCTGCAGGTCACTGTGTGACAGATGAAAGGATCAGGAGAGTGAGCGTCAGCTCTGCAGTCCAGAATGGAGGTAAATAGCTGAGAGGTAACAGGAAGCCACTTCTTATCACCAGGAAGTAACTCAAAGAACAGGCACTGTAGGTAAGGAGGAAGTTCCTTTTAAACTAAGCGCCATTAGGATCCACCAATAAGAGAAGAACAGAAGGTTTAAAGAAGCTGTTAGGTCTGCGCATGCACAGACCCAATTCCAAGATGGCGGCGCCCAGGACGGAGCGGAGCGTCGGAGACAGGTAAGACTGCCGGGTGTCGGGTGCGCTGCCCGAACACCCGGCGTGTGATAGGTATTAGTACTTATTACTAATGTAATCTATAGAGGGATGACATCCAGTTTGTGTGCTGCATTATAACTTCATGACAGCTACTCAGCTCACAAGTATGTTGATAATGTTGTTATAAAGTGTACCTGCCAGCAGCAGATACAGATAAATGTTTAAAAATAGGTAGAATGTTAACATGATCATTTTTGGCATGCCAAATTTAAGACTTAACATAGCTTTATAGTAGATGCAAAAATATCCCCCTAAGAGGCGTATGTGCCCTTTTTCTGTAGGTCTGCATGACCCGCTTTTGTGTAAATACGCCCTTACTCTGCCAACATTAGAATGCCCCATATATACCCCATTCCAACTCTCCAGGGGCAGGTGAGAAGTCTGCAAAGTACCTCATGCATTCGCCAACTTTCTGAGCATGCGCTGAGCGCTTTCACGCTTGATACGCTACACAAACTGACATAGGTGCCACTGTGCCTCAGTGTGTCTGATGTTAATATTAATATTAGTCCCATATTTGCTGCTATTGATTAAGTACATAATCCATTATCATTGAGTCATAAATATTTTATATACTTGGGGCAGCACGGTGGTTCAGTGGTTAGCACTTCTGCCTCACAGCACTGGGGTCATGAGTTCAATTCCCGATCATGGCGTTATCTGTGTGGAGTTTATATGTTCTCCCCGTGTTTGCGTGGGTTTCCTCCAGGTGCTCCGGTTTCCTCCAAAAAAAACCACATACTGGTAGGTTAATTGGCTGCTATCAAAATTGACCCTAGTCTCTCTCTGTCTCTGTGTGTGTGTATGTTAGGGAATTTAGACTGTAAGCTCCAATGGGGCAGATGTGAATGAGTTCTCTGTACAGCGCTGCGGAATCAGTGGCGCTATATAAATAAATGGTGATGACAATGCCTATAACTGTAAAAATAACATGTTCTGACTGTCAGTTACAGAGCCTTGGTTACCAGGATACATTTTATCACTACCTCCAGCTGGGAAATCCCATCTGCACAATTATGTAATTTTGTTTTCCCTAAACTATAACGGTCAAAGATCTAATTTTCAACTAGACCACTGAGAATGCTTCAAAGTTAACACATTACGATAAGGGAATTTTTCTATAAATAGACTGAGGAAATAGCAATCCATGGATTAATCAGATCAGTGCATATAATTATAGCTATCTATATAAAGCTGGGTGATAACAATGAGGAAGAAATAGAGAGACTTGTGTCAATGTAAGTATAACACATCTATTATAAGAATGTTATTATATACCTTCATAACAAACGTTACTGCCCTTATATCTCCATCATCTACTCTCATCAGGGGATGTCTGACAAATTTTAGCCACGGGACAAAACTAGACTCAGCAGTCTATTAGGAACATTTTAAAGAGAAAAAAATGCAGGTGGCCCAGTGATCCAGCTCAAGGCAGCCCACAATGGTTCTGGCCTGGGGGGCAGATGCCCCCTGCCCCCCAGCCCAGCCTGCCCCTCATCCATACACACATCACTTGCACTACAACCATCTATACACATCATTATTACTATACCTCCATCATACATCCTTATCCGTAAACATCCCTGTCACTATATCACTGTCATACACCTTATAAAAACTCATCCATACACATACACTTTGCCAGTTATACACTTGTCAAGATGATGACAAGTCTAAGGCAGTTATATTTTAATAGTGACAATGCAGTTTATTTGTTTTATTATATTAATGTATTCTCTATTAGTGACTGTCTACTTGAACACTCAGGACTAAATGTAACAAGCTGGGAGATTCTGGTGGGTTTGAAAAGTGAAGATGTTGCCTATAGCAACCAATCACATTCTAGGACCTGATTCATTAAGGATCTTAACTCGAGAAACTTCTTATTTCAGTCTCCTGGACAAAACCATGTTACAATGCAAGGGGTGCAAATTAGCATTCTGTTTTGCACATAAGTTAAATACTGACTCTTTTTCATGTAGCACACAAATATCAACTTTAAATTTCAGTGTACAAATAAGCTATCAAGTGCTTGTGTGTAACATGGTTTTGTCCAGGAGACTGAAATAAGAAGTTTCTCAAGTAAAGATCCTTAATGAATCAGGTCTCTAGTTATCATTTATTTAGTACATTTGACAAAATGATAGCTAGAATCTGATTGGTTGTTACAGGCAGTATCTCTACTTTTCAAGCCCGCCGTAAAATCGCAGCTTGATACATTAACCCCTTAACCTTACTTTATTATTGGCAACTAATCCACAGCCATTTAGTAAGCTCCCAAACACCACATCAAAGCATTATTCACACTCTGCTTTAATCTATCACATGCTTCCCGTTTTAAGGTTATTCAATGATTTCACTATCTTGATAGGTAAAGTACATTAAGATTGTTGTATATATAGTGCATTTTAACAGGGTCGAGCTGGGTACTGCATAGTCTACCAGGAAGTATAGGAGAGACCACTTCTGAGTCATAATTAAATAATAGAATACAAAGCAGATACAATAAAAAAACAAGAATCATAAGATTTACAAAGGTCATAAGTGTTTTAGAGTTTAAGCTATATGACAAAAAAATAAAATAAAATAACATTTTTAGTTTGCATTTGGCAAACTATTTAGTCTCATTTAGTGATCTAACATACCTGTGTATGCCCAGGTAAGTTTAATGACCAGTCTAGACCTATAAGTCACTGATTTCACATCAGTCCTACAAGATCATTTCTAATACCTGAAATCTGCACATACACACACAGTACCCTGATAATGCCAAATGATCCATTTGATTAACATTGTGAAGTAGAATATAAATAATGATGTATATGTCCTGTTTACAGATTATCTACTGGATATTTACCACGATATGGACCATACATACACCATGTGTTTGAATGTCTTGCTTTTCTTCAATTTATTCGTCTGTCCCATGGATCAGAGATGCAGACTGTCACCTCTGTCAGTGCTGGAGGGGATAACACAACCTGGAGATATCATGATAGGAGTCTTATTAGGAATTCATGTTGACAAAATCTACCAAAGGCTTAAATTTAATGTGAGTCCACCCAAGACCTTGTGTACATTGTAAGTAACTCTTATAAAATACTTTATGTTCTTTTAGTGTCTGATTTATATCTGACTGTGTATATAAGCTGAAATTCAGTTAGTTAGTTCTGTAATGTTCCAAATTGCAAGTGCCATCTGTAAGCTGTAGGTGCTCTCCTACAATTACTGACCTGTCACTACGATCTGGTAATACTCCTGCATCCAGATATTGAAGTGCAGTTAATTTTGATAAACAGCAGTTTTTCTACATTTTTGGGATGTTGTCTCCTCCGATGATCCCTCGCAATGTTCATGGCTGTGCTGAAAACTCTTTCTGAATAAATACCGGAGGGTGAGCAGCTTTAGTACACCATAGCTAGATTGTACAAAGGGCTCCAAATTGCCTTTTTCCTCCCAGAAATCAAAGAGACTATCTGAGATGCTAATTTCTAAATTATCCTTAAAGTAATCCTCTACCTTCTCCTAATACAAATTATTTTAAGCCTGACCAGATGTCATCATTACCTTTCACATAGGTGCACTGTGTTGATTCATCATTAGTGTGACTATGAAAAAATATGTTTTTCCCTGGCAGTAGCATTTTCTGGAGAAGCTAAAGCAGGGGACGTTCAATGTACCACTGAAGCCAACAGCTTGGTCCAAGCAGCTGGTTGCATCTGTGAACATTTGTTTCAGTTGGAAAGAACAATATTACCTATGACTTAATCCTAAAATCAAGCATGTTGCAAAAATGTAGTGGTCCTGGCAAAGTAAATAAAGAACTTGATCAACAGCCTCCAGCTGGTTTTTCATTAGTTTAATTAGGGGCATGACTTGACTCAGGCTGACAGTGTTTGAGCTGTCTCCATTTCTTACAATTTAAAATGGTTTCAGTGGCTTGCAAAAAACAGTAAGGATACTCCAATGTGCTGGAGTTAAGTAACATGTCCCCCCTCTCCCTATCTCATGGTTTGATGTGTAGTTCTTGATGGTTTGTTGCTGTTCCTCCAGTCGCTGAAGCATATATAGTGTAGAATTCCACCTTGTCACTACCTCTTGCTTCAGTTTGTGACAAATACATTTTTTTTGCAGCTACTGCAATGTTTTACATGCGGTCACTGATTGTCGAAAATGCCCAGACATTTTATGGGCCGATAACACCATCTTCTGCACTGTCCTCTCATTTTTTTTAATACATTCTGCACCACCAAGTTTATTGTGTGTGCAAAGCATGGTACATGTTAAATTTCACCCAGTTGTAATGCACACACAATGTTTGCTCCATTATCGGCAATGATAGAGCCCCCTACATCTCTGACCTCCTCACCATTCACACTCCAGCCCGATCCTTGCGCTCTGCTACTGACCATCGCCTCTCTTCCACTCTCATTACCACTTCCCACTCCAGAATCCAAGACTTCTCCCGAGCTGCCCCCCTACACTGGAATGACCTCCCTCGCTCCATCCGTCTCGCTCCCAATCTGTGCTCCTTCAAACGAGCACTTAAAACTCACCTGTTCCTTAAAGCCTACCAGTCATCCACCTAACCCCTCACCTACTCTGCTCGCTCTTCCCTCTCTCCCCTACCGCTCCCTCTCGTGTCTGTTTTGTCCACCCTCCCTTAGGATGTAAGCTCGTTTGAGCAGGGCACTTCTTCCCTCGTGTCTCCACACCTGTTCTTCTGCTCCGTCCTTACTCCATTTGTCTGTCCCGAAGTTTCTGAAGCATTGGTACTTTGTGTTTACTGTTCTGTACTGTTTAACCCTGTATGGTTTACTGTTTGTACTATGTACGGCGCTGCGGACACCTTGTGGCGCCTAACAAATAAATGATAATAATAATAATATTAATACCGTATATACTCGAGTATAAGTCAACCCGAATATAAGCCGAGGCACCTAATTTTACTACATAAAACTGGGAAAACTTATTGACTCGAGTATAAGCCTAGGGTGGAAAAGAGCGCTAATTTAAAAACCTAAATAAAAATGATAGGTTCAATCTATGAAATCATTTTTAGCTAGATGACAAGGAACATTAATAAATGATTATAAAATCATTGGGTACAACCTAACCTAAATAAATGGGGTATATAAGGGGTAGGGATATAAATGTATGAACATGGTGGCTGTATTGTTTGTTGATTATGTAATTGCACTGGAGAGAGAGAGAGAGAGAGAGAGAGAGAGAGAGAGAGAGAGAGAGAGAGAGAGAGAGAGAGAGAGAGAGAGAGAGAGAGAGATTTTGCACTTACCCCGCAGTGGAACGCATATGCGTTCCAACAACAGGAAGTTCGGCATTTGGAACGCAAGTTTGCGTTCCAAATGCCGAACTTCCTGTTGTTGGAACAGAAGTTGACAGCCGAGGGACCGGACACCAGGTAAGTTCACCCGTGTATAAGCCGAGTGCCCTTTTTCAGCATACAAAAGTATGCTGAAAAACTCGGCTTATACACGAGTATATACGGTAATAATAATGAGGATTCCTGAGGATTAGTGGGATGAGCAATTTTGCTATGACATTACTGAGTTTTTCCAACATTTGGTATGTTTCTTTATGAAACCAGTGATACAAAAAGTAGCTTACCTGTGAGTTACCTGGCATTGTGTGCTAGTACTATTATGCTGAAAGTATGAGGAACCATGGCCTTATGTGTGAGGAGTTTGTATGTTCTCCCTGTGTTTGCATGGGTTTCCTCCGGGTGCTTCGGTTTCCTCCCACACTCCAAAAACATACTGTTAGGTTAATTGGCTGATATCAAAAATTGACCCTAGTCTCTACCTCGCTGTCTGTCTGTCTATATTAGGAAATTTAGACTCTAAGCTCCAATGGGGCAGGGACTGATGTGAGTGAGTTCTCTGTACAGCGCTGCGGAATTAATGGCGCTATATAAATAAATGGTGATGATGATGAGGAGGAGGATGATCAAGCTACCGGTGCTTCTGCTGCTGCTGATGGCGATACATCTGCCCAGTAGGCTGTCACGGTCATGTAAACATTTGTTTGACTAGTACCGCGCGTCCACATATCCGTATTTAAGTGGACAGTTGGGACGATAGTATATTCTAGGAACTGAATTACTTTTTATTCAACCTCCTGATACAGCTGAGGAATTGCTGTTTGGGAGAAATGGAATCGAGATGGAATTTGGTAGTGTGGACACATGACCTCAACTAATCGGCTAAAACCTGTTACATTGATGATGTAATTGGATGCACATCTTGTACTAACATAACTGTCAAAGCTTTAGTGATCTGCTGTGCAACAAGATGCTGACTGTCTTACTTAGTTTCTCTTTCAAACGCTTGCTTCACAGACATTTGTCTCAATTTCTGCTTACTTTTCTTGGTCAACTTCTGTATAGATGCACCATCACCAGCAGCAGCTGTAGCATGCAAGGATGTCTCTTGGGAATCTTGGATTGCACTAGGGGAGTTAGTTGGAGTTGGAACATTGAATGCTGGACTATATACTAATAATGATGATGAAGGTGTTGACAGTGTAGATTGAATAAGGTGGCCATCCATTCAGTTGCAAGTTGATGTTGGACTGCTTGCTATTATGCACAATTTTTACCTTTTGAAAAGCCACCTGAATGATATCACTGCAAATGATGTAACAGGGAAGAGGAACCTAGATGAAATCCCTGGGTTAGGATTAAAATATTTACAAAAACAAGAGGTGCACTGGCATTAAAATGCGCTTATCATGGACATGAGGTGGTTCCACTGGTGGCTGCCAATCATCATCATCCTCCTCATTATATATTTCAACACATTCATTTTCAGAACCAAAATTATCCCCCTCATCCTCTTGCATATTTGCAAATTGTAGCATCTTCAATTTCTGTGTGTGACTGATCATAATTATTACTCATCCGCACATTTCCAAACAGTTTAAAAATTTTGGAAGGAGGCTGTTCTATATTTAGTGTCAGATTCACATACAGCATTCATGGATAACCTTAGTTTCTGCTCAGGATTCTGTGTCTGCCTGTTCTTTAGCCTCCATGTTCTTTTCATGCTCTTATTTGGCTGTTTTGGAATTGACAGACCTACACGCTCAGAAATAAGGTGGTGCATGAGAAGTTAAGGAAGATGAATGACCGTTCTTGGCACACTGTTTTGTATTGGCCATTCTACTACCTGTACCGGCAGTAGCAGGACCCTTACTAGCAAAAAATGGGCATGGACTGAGCTTTTCCTTGCACTACAGGTGGGGTATGGAATGTTAACAATTATCCTTTTATGGACAAATCATCACATTTATCAGAAGCTTCTCTCTTAATCCTTACAGTGTTTGGATTTTGAGCACACTTTCTTACACGGTCTTCCAGCACAACCTTTTTTGCTAACCAAGGTTTAAAAAGTACTGCTACTGTCAGTACTGGGATGCTCCTGATCGGTAGACTGATCCAAGGTTGACAAGAGGAGTAATGCTACTTGAGGTTTGAGCTACTTGTAGTAGCCACCACACCAGGTGAACGCCCAGTGAGATAGGGAAAGGAGGGAATGTTACCTTAAAATTCTTCTGACACTGCTCTACAATATAATTCAAATTGAGACAAATTGGTCTAAAAAATATAAATTCAAAATAATTGGGGATATGCTGATAATGTCCCTGATACTGCTCCGCACAGAATTGCATTCAGCTTGAAATACTTATTTTAAAAGCAAGCAATCTATTTGTTCTTTGAGGTGTGCTGCTCAGAGTCATACAGCAGCATCCTGTTTTTTGTCCACTAAAGAGTAGTTGTCTATACTATATTTACTATAACAGCCAGTTGCTATTACACTTCACTCTCTGACACCCCACTGATCAGCACACAATTCTAGCAGACTGATCTCTAAATAGACTGCATTAAAATCACAGCTATTGCTATATGAATTTCCTCTATAACTCTGTCTAACCCTTTATAAGCGATTTTCTGAGCACAAATTTGCAACAGACGTCCTCCCACATACTATCACTTCTAAAATGGCAGATGGGAAGAAGTGGGGCTATATATAAAAGATATGGATCAAAAACTTCAGAGATCCGACATTTTTCCGTAAAGTACGCTTTGCCTTGTTTTCTGATGTGAATTTGGCGCAAGAAGATTCAGTACACCAAAATTTGGATCTGTCGGATTTCAGTGAATCCGAGCCACTTATCTCTAGTTGTTACATATATATTTCTCTCATGTTGATTTTTATTCCAATTATGAGCCTCCTAATTTTGCTACCTCAAGAGTGCACCTCAGAAACGTAGTTATTTTTCCTTATTACTATATTCTGTCTATACTACTGAGGGTGCACCCTGCTACACAAACAAAACAGTATGGGTTGTCTGAGGGCATTATATGTAGCATAAGGGGTCTATTATAAGTATCAATGGTGTCCAGAGCAATAGATCTCTTCTATAAATACTTCTGTAGCTTAACAACTTATCGCATATACTCGTGTATAAACCGACTTTTCAGCACATTTTTTAATGCTGAAAAAGCCCCCCCTCAGCTTATAAACGAGTCAACAGCTCTTAACTTCTGCAGGGAATGCATGTGCGTTCCACTGACAGGAAGTTCCGCATTTGGAACACAAACTTGCGTTCCAAATGCCGAACTTCCTGTCTATGGAACACACATGCGTTCCACTGCGGAGGTAAGTGAAAGATCTCTCTCTCGATAATAGCAACTGTCACGGGCACTAGGAGTCTTTGCCCAGGATATCACCAGATGATTAACTTACCAGAGTAATATAGCTGGTACTATGGTCCTCTGGTAGCAGGGTGACAATGGAACAGGAGAATCAGCAGATGGTGAGAGAATGCTCAAGGAAAGTCTATGACTAGCAGCAACTGGTAATGAGTAGATGTATGTACACGAGGAACCAGATGGACAAGTAAACGTGAGGAAAGTCAGTGGTTGGCGTATAGCAAGTTGTACCACTGCTATAGTGAGGAGGAATGTCCAGGAGTAGCGAGGAGGTAGTGAGAGTCAGCGGTCTGCGTATAGCAAGTTGTACCGCTGTCTATAGTGAAGGAACGGAGTCCAGGTGAAAGTAGGAAACGGGGAAGTCAGTGGTCTGCGTATAGCAAGTTGTACCACTGCTTATGTGAGAGGATACTTGAAACTGGTGTCACAGGGAACAGGAGTCAGTGGTCTGCGTCAGCAAGTTGTACCACTGCTATATATATGTGAGGAGGGGCACGAGGAGATAAATGTAAAGCAGAGTATACATGGGGCACACAGTACTTGATCCCACGATGATATCCACAATACAACAATAACTAACAAGCGCTGCTTGAAGTATACAAAGTCACAATAGCTATCCAGGCAATAGGAAACAAAGTCAATGGTAATAATAGCTTCAGTGGATAGGAGACTCCGGAGGAGAACACAACTCAGTCCAGATGGATATGCAATACAAAAGCAAAGTCAATGGAAAGTATGCATACCGCGGTTCAGGAGAGCAGGCTGTCAGAGAGACGTGCAGTGATACCTGAATGGCTGGAGGCCGGCAGGAGGAGAGACCACTGGAGGGTGGAAGCGGTAATCAGGTTGGTGCAGCGCACGGCAGGTAATCCAGAATCAACAAAGCAATACTCAGGAAGCAGTAGTAAGTGAAACTGGAACCATGATGAACACGGGAGAGTAGAGGCGGTCTGGAACCCTGTAGTAGTAACGGAGGCAGCGGAGAGCTGACACGATAAACATAGGAGAGTTGAGATGATCTGGAACACTGTAGTAGTAACGGAGGCAGCGGAGAGCAGACACGCTGAACACAGGAGAGTTGAGACGAACTGGAGTCCGGTAGTAGTAGCAGATAGGAATCAGCTGAGTGCAGACACGATGAACACAGGGGAGTTGAAACGAACTGGAGTCCGGTCGCAGCAGCAGACAGGAATCAGCTGAGTGCAGGCACGATGAACACAGAGGAGCCGAAGCGGTCTGGAAGCCACAACAGCAGCAAACAGGAATCAGCAGGAGCTGAACACACAAGGAAACACAGGAACACCCCCAGAGGCCCATGAGGAATGATACTCCAAGATCAGGCAACCAGGTAATGATCACAGGTGGTTTAAATAGGGAGGGTTGCCTGATCATCCAATCAATTAAAAGCAACAGGTACTGAAGGTTTGATAAGGGCTGCACATGCGCAGACCCTCAGGATGGCAGACGGCCACGGTTCCTAAACACACGGGAAATGGCACTCACAGTCCGGTAAGTGACAGCAACGTGTTTTCATGAGGACCTGCGACATAAGTCACATACACTTCCCCACATGCCTTCTTCATGTCAGCCAGCATCGTCGGTATGAATTTTCATGCAGCATCTGCATTTTGTTCAGTAGACCTGAAGTTCTTTGTTTATAAACAGCCTTGTATGGAGCTCTAGAACATATCTGTACAAGTGGAGATCATGAAGGTTACAGTTTTATTTCCTATAAATTGGTATTCTAAGTATTTGTTTACTCTGCCTGATTTATCCTGAGGTTTGAGTTGTATGCTCTTCTGAATAGTGTACCACAGTGTCTTAAAGAGTGTTAGTGTTATTTGATGTTAATGTTAGCGATTGATTTAGCATTATGGTCTATTATAACAGTCTATCCTGCAAACAGAGTGGCGGTGGGTCAGCTGACAAGTTTTTTTATTAAAGAAATTTACCAGTAGCTGCTGCATTTCCCAACCTAGGCCTATACTCGGGTCAATAAGTTTTCCTAATTTTTTTGTGGTAAAATTAGGTGCCTCGGCTTATATTCGGGTCGGCTTATACTCGAGTATATACGGTAATAGGTATTTGAAAAGATTATTGGAGTGCAATAGTTTTTGTAATTTCCATTATGGAAATGGCAACAGACATGTCTTTTATTTCAGGCAGACATTTAAACAATTTTATTTCAGTCAAATATCACGATGAGTGGTTTTAATTACTGCAATACCTTATACCAACTGTATATTTTAGCAAAATCATATACATATTTTTTTGTCATTTAAACACATATTGCAATATGGTAGGATTAATGTAATCTTTTTTATGACTAAACTGTGACTAAAAACTGTTTTTATGTTGCGAGCAAACTCGTTTAGACATTATATGTAGTCTTTTAAATACATAATTACTATTAATACAAATGTTTAGTTTAGTTCTAATTAATTAAAACTCCACCAGTCATTCTACCTATACAGCAAAATAATAATAGTAATCACAAAGCACATGTTTGATGATACAATTTTGATTTCTTATACAAGCATGCTATGTGAAATAAAGTATATTCAAAATAACTAAATACAACAATGACTGACAATAAATGTATAAACGTTGCTGTTCGAATAATTTTATAAACAATTTTCCAAAAATGATAAAATTACAAAATGTATAATGAATCACAAAACAATGTGAGATTTAATCCACAGCAGAAAGACTATCCTCTTCATTAAGATTTAGGCGTTAGACTGCATAACCTGGATACTTTCTTACTTTGTACCATAACTTTCTCTTGCCGAACCCCATTTTACTTATCATAACTAATAAAAAAGAAACTGAGTGCTAGATTTACTAAAGGGCAGATTACTTAAACCGTCGCTTTTTGGATATTTTTCGGCGGTTTTGAAACCGCCGGATTTACTAAAGCCCAAACTGCCGTTAAAACACCCACATTTGACATTTTTCAAAACCACCACTTTACAACTCCCCATCCCGAGTTTAATAATGATGAACATACAAGCAGCCGGATTTACTAAGCTGGGGTTTTCAAAACCACCGCCAAACTCGATTCTTAGTATATCTAGCCCTGAGACTTTTATAAGTGGCAAAGAAGGTCACAGTTTATTAATATTATATTGTGGAGAAGAAAGTGCACTGCAGGACAGTTAAACCAACTGGTCTCTGAACCAAACGTGGATGGCTAACGGCCTAACTCCACTTAACACGGAACATATCCTTAACTGCTTGGCCGGCTCTAAATCTGGCATCAGGTGCCTACATCCCGTCTTGACTCACAATGGAGAGCCTTATAGCAAGCCAAGGGATCCTCCCTATAAAGGCTCAAGAGTCACATTCCTCGAAGGGGGCAGTGCCCTGCGGGTAATCAGCAATAACGTCATATGACCCAGCCACTGATCGCAGTGCCTTCCTACCAACTGTACCTGCTCTGCAGTGATGGGAAAGAATTTGGTTAAAACACAGGAGCAGGCTGATCCATAAATAGAAGTAGGTGGGAAGGATCTCGTGCAGGGAGTGAGGACGGACATGTGACACACAGGGACCTATATCGATAACTTCAGGCACTCCCCCATTCCTAACTGGGGTGAGTGGGCCGTCGTTGGCAATACATTGCTGAAGACGTTCCCGGAATTTGTCCACCACTTTCCGGGTCATATCCGATTGGAATGGCTTTGATTTCCTGTTTGATACTTTCATTTAAATCCTCATGAGATCTAGGATGATGTTTGAAAACCTTTTCCTTCTGGTATCCCCAAAGGAAAAAGTCACATGGGCTTAAATCTGGTGACTGTCGGTCTCTGAAATACTCAGTAATCCTGAAGGCCCTGCTCAATATAGGTTTCTGTAAAGTGCAAATGATTTAGGAGTTTTATTTGCATTCAAATTGACATGTGTTAAAAATGCAAGTGTATATTTCTAAAAGAAGAAATTATTTCTATTGTTGTTGGTAGGTATCAATCTTTATTTATACATAATATTAGTCATTGGAATTCTTTATAAGTGTATTGTGATCTGAAATTTACCCCTGGTGGAGAGAGGTGTGGTTAGGAAGATTGCTTTTGCAAGTGTTTATGCAGCCCACACCCTACACCAATTGGTCTTCTGTGCAGGCCAATGACGTGATCTCCAGGGGTCTGAGGTCCAATGAAACTGGGGGACCACAGCCTGTCCCCCTAGCATACCTGCGGTGTCTCAGAGTTTGTCCTTGAGGTGACGCTTAAAGTCTTATCACCTGTGTGAAATGTACAAAGTTAAGAATGTTGCAATGTATGCTGTCAAAATAATTTTAAAAGACTTGTGCAGACATAGATAGCTAGAAATGTATTGGAACTAAAGGTCACATACTAAGAGAATAAAGCTACCCAGTGATAAACCTTTTTTAAGACTTAAAAAAGGTGACATAGTAGGACTAATAATGTATACGTTTTTACAGTTATTAAAGATGTTGTCTGCTATACCTTGGAAAATGTTTTCGTGTTTTGTAAAATTTTAGATTACCTGTACTAGGAGTACTAGGTACGCAGAGCACAATAAAATATATTTGATATAATGCCAAAAAAACAAAAGAAAGGCTGTTTGTTTTTTAACCTCAGTCATCAATCTTCTAATTGCAGCCACAGCATTGACCTGATCAGAGATCTCCTTCCATATCCACTGTAGGCATTCTGTTGGAAGAATTATAAAACATTAGTTTTTTGAATCAATGTTATCTCTGTCTAACACATACATACAGAAAATGTTAGGTTGCAATGTGAAATATCCAACACCACACATGGATCATCATTGGCCCAATAAACTCACCTCTACACTACTTTCATTTTTACTTGACCTGGAGAGGTCTATATTAATCACATATGGATTCTGAAACATCGCTATTGCTTGGCAGGCCTTGTATTTTGTCCAATGAAGGTTATTACAAGATATATTGCTTTGGACTAGATTTCCAATATTGATTCACACTGTTATTGCTCTGCCACTGCTCTTCTCCTTTTACATTGTCCAGATTGCTTTCATTGGTTTCACTGCTTTGTCTTCGCTTCTAATTTGATCTGTTCCACTTCGGACTCCCTATTGCTGCCCTCCTCTCTGTACTTCTCCCCCTCACCTCCCCGCTTCCTCCAGCCGTTCTCCTATTCCCCTGTCTGTCATCATACTGCCTCGCTCCTTTCCTATACCCATCCTCTCCCCCAGCCTCCACCAAGGGCCCATATCTCTCTATCCTATCTCTCACCCCCCCCTCGCTCCATCAACCCTGACAATCTCATCCATATCTCCTCTTCTTCATCCCTCCCTTTTTCGTGTGCCCTCTGGAACTCCAGGTCTGTCTGTAACAGACTGTCCTCCATTCACGACCTCTTCATCTCTAACTCTCTTAATCTTCTTGCCATAACTGAAACCTGGCTCACTTCTTCTGATACTGCCTCCCCTGCCGCTATCTCCTATGGGGGCCTCTCTTTCACCCACTCCACCAGACCAGACGAGCGTCCAGGAGGGGGAGTGGGCCTCCTCCTATCCCCTAACTGCACTTTTCGGGTCATACCTACTCTACCTTCCCTCTCCTTCTCCTCCTTTGAAGTCCACACCATTCGGCTCTTCTCCCCATCCACCTCCGTGTCTCCGTCATCTACCGTCCCCCTGGCCCTACCTCTCTTTTTCTCGACAACTTCGCCGCCTGGCTCCCCCACTATCTTTCCTCTGACCTGCCCTCCATTATACTGGGTGACTTTAACATCCCTGTTGACAACTGTACTGACCCTGCCACCATCAAACTTCTCACTCTTGCCTCCTCCCTTGGCCTCACTCAGTGGACCTCCTCCCCTACCCACTGTCTTGGTCACTCCCTCGACCTTGTCTTCTCTCATCTCTGTGATCTCTCTGACTTTTCCAACTCTCCCTTCCCACTCTCTGACCACCATCTCCTCTCCTTCTCTCTGTCCTCCCCCCCTTCTCCCACCTCGCCTAAAGCCACCCTCACCAGGCGCAACCTTGACGCTATTGACCCCACCTCCGTCTCTGCCTCTCTTGAAACTCTCCTATCACCCCTTCCCTCTCTGGCCTGCCCTGATCAGGCGTCCTTTCTCTACAACCAATCCCTCAATACTGCCCTGGACACCGTCCCCCCGGCCTCTTCTATCCGCCGTCGTCGCCTTACTCCCCAACCCTGGCACTCCAAACTCACCCGCTCCCTCCAAAAGTGCTCTCGTACAGCTCCTCTGGAGGAAATCTCGTTCCCTGGCTGACTTCCTTCACTTCAAATTCATCCTCTCCTCTTTCTGCTCTGCCCTGTCCCTCGCTAAACAATCCTTCTTCAAGTCGCTCATCTCTTCTCAGTCCTCCAACCCCCGCCGCCTCTTTGCCACATTCAACTCCCTCCTCTCCCCCCCTCCCACTGTCCCGCCTTCCCTCTCAGCGTCTGACTTCGCCTACTTTTTCTCCTCAAAAATTGAAGCCATCAGACGCAACATCTCCTCCTCCCACCACTCTCCCCCCATCCCCACCACTTCACCTCCCGCCATCAACCAGCTGTGGTCCTCCTTCATCCCCACATCAGGTGAAGAAGTTTGCTCCCTTATTCTTTCCTCTCCACTCTCTACCTGTCCTCTTGATCCCATCCCCTCCCACCTCCTTGGCTCTCTCTCTTCTACTGCCTGCTCCTACCTCGCACACCTCTTCAACCTATCACTCTCCTCTGGCGTTGTCCCATCCTCATTCAAACATGCTCTTATCTCCCCTATCCTTAAGAAACCCAATCTCGACCCCACCTCTCTTGCTAACTACCGCCATATCTCTCTTCTCCCATATGCCTCCAAATTACTTGAGCAGATTGTCTGCAGCCGCCTCACCAGACACCTCTCTGACAACTCCCTCCTTGACCCTCTCCAATCCGGCTACCGCCCCCTCCACTCCACTGAAACAGCCCTGGCCAAAGTTACTGATGATCTCCTATCAGCCAAATCCAAGGGTCACTACTCCATACTCATCCTCCTTGACCTCTCCGCTGCCTTCAACACCGTGGACCACCCCCTCCTACTGCAAACTCTTCTCTCACTCGGCCTCTCTGGCTCTGTCCATGCCTGGTTCACCTCATACCTTGCTAATCACTCCTTCTCCGTATCCACGTCTGGTTCTTCCTCCAGCCCCTCACCTCTCCCTGTTGGAGTCCCTCAGGGCTCTGTTCTTGGCCCTTTACTCTTTTCGCTCTATACTTCCTCCCTTGGGGCTCTCATCTCCTCTTTCTGTCTTCAGTATCACCTATATGCTGATGATATTCAACTCTACATCTCTTCTCCTGATCTTTCCTCCTCCCTCCTCTCTTGTGTAACTGACTGCCTCTCAGCCATCTCATCCTGGATGTCCTCTCGCTTTCTTAAAATTAACATCTCCAAAACCGAACTCGTTGTCTTTCCCCCACCCAGGCTCCCTTCCCACCATGACCTCTCTATCGTTGTTAACAACTCCACTATCTCCTCTGTCACCCAACTCCGCTGCCTAGTTGTCACTCTCGACTCCTCTCTCTCTTTTGCCCCCCACATTCAATCCCTTGCCCAAGCCTGTCGCTTCCAACTCCGTAACATTGCCCGCATCCGTCCCTTCCTCTCTCAAGATGCCACAAAAACTATCATCCATGCTCTCATCATCTCCCGTCTCGACTACTGCAACCTCCTCCTTTCTGGCCTTCCCTGCTCCCACCTTGACCCCCTCCGCTCTATACTCAATGCGGCTGCGAGACTCATCTTCCTCTCACGCCGCTCCTACTCTGCCTCCCCTCTCTGTCTTTCCTTACACTGGCTCTCCTTCCCCTACAGAATCCTTTTCAAGCTCCTCATCACCACTTACAAGGCTCTCTCTCAGTCTACTGCCCCTTACATCTCTAACCTCCTCTCCATTCACACTCCCGCCCGCTCCCTGCGCTCGGCCAATGATCGTCGCCTCTCCTCCACTCTGATCACCTCTTCCCACTCTAGAATCCAAGACTTCTCCCGTGCTGCCCCCCTTCACTGGAATGACCTCCCTTGCTCCATTCGTCTCTCACACAATCTGTGCTCCTTCAAGCGGGCACTTAAAACTCACCTGTTCCTTAAGGCCTACCAACCATCCACTTAACCTCTCACCTCTTCTGGTTCTCCCCTGCCCCCTTTCTCTCTCCCCATTGCTTCACTGGCTCCCTTTTGTGCCTGACTTTGTTTACCCTCCATTAGGATGTAAGCTCGAATGAGCAGGGCTCTCTTCCCTCCTGTCTCCATACCTGTTCTTCTGCTCCGTCTCTACTGTATCTGCCTGCCTGGAATTTCTGAAGTTCTGGTACTTTGTGTTTATTGTCCTGTACTGTTTTACCCTGTATAGTCTACTGTTTGTACCATGTATGGCGCTGCGGAAACCTTGTGGCGCCTTACAAATAAACGATAATAATAATAATAATAATTACGCCTTCTAATATCGCTCCTCAAATCCGCAAAGAGCTGCCTTTGACACCTTCACAAATCAATCGAATAACACTGTAGTTAAACAATTGTTCATCTACTGCCGCACTTATGGCGCAGACAAACTTTTGCAGCTTTATAGGCTGTATTCTTCTCCTCGTTATAAGAGAGATGGGCTGAGAATATGGTCCATTGTAAATGTGAGGGCCCAGAGTTTCACTCTAGTCAATGTTACAGCCTGCACATTTGCTAGTGAATGAGACTATTCAATATTCTCCACACTGATTGGTTCTCAGGCCATGTGTGGGTGTAGACAAGTCAGTCACGGATCCTTTTAATACTATATCTGATTTTAATTTGTTAATCATTTTTAATATTCAACCATATGAATTAGGGGCGTGACAAAGCCTAGACATTCAAACACAAGCAATCACAGGAGAAAACACCCCTAATTACGCTAATTAACAGCTGGAGAGGCAATTATGCAGTACTGCCATTTTGTGATTTTCTAGCTTAGCAGAGTTCAGTGGTGCTACATTTCTAAGACTTTTAATTTGTATGATTTGTGATTCAAATCTATATCTTTGTCTTCATTCTACCCTCCATTAGAATCTGTGAATAAAAAGACATATGTGTCAGGATCTGCCTTCATTTGTACTGCAGCATCGCTTCAGCATGCTGCTTTGATTTTTAAGCTCCTGTCTATTGGACTACTCTAGACTTGATATTATTTGAATGTACCCTGCAGAGGTGCTGCTATCATGCCTTGCCTTTTCTCTCTCTAGCAGGGTTAACCTGCTGCACCTCTTAATTATCTGCACCTCTTCTCTCCATATTTATGCATGCCTCCCTCAGTCCCCCTTTGCTGGTTGATGTTGCTGTTCCCGATATTGTTGTTCTCATTTGTTACTCCTGTTACTTCTCCTGTTCCCTGGGACTACTGCAAGCTGCTAGCAGACATCCTGGTTTCTTTACACTCAGCCTGTTCACCTGCACCAGCCATATTCTTGGTTGCTACCTGCTTCCAGCCTCACCCAGACATACATTGTTCAGTCTCTGCAATATTCACTTTGCACTCTTTTAGGCACCATTTGGATCATATCTGCTCAACAAATGTTATATGCTTCATAGCTGTAATTTGCAGCCCTCTGTATAGTAGTATGACAATATGTGAGACAGTGTATAGGCCCTGAAATGCTTTTTACTAATGACTGCCTTTTCCTCTTATTTCACTTCCATCATTTACATATCATTATAATGGAAAAAAGAAGCGCTTTCCTTATGAGTGCAATAGGGGCTGCCTGCATTACAACATGTTCACCATAGATGTCATACGTTGCGAAGCTAGAGATTAGTAGCTAATATCCAAACTACTAAGATTATAATTCATAGAGTATCTTACATATATATCTCTGGCGCCACACAATGCATTCAAAAAATGACCATAAATCAAGAAAAATATATAAAGGTGTATTCAATTATTGTTTATTCTAAAAATGAGATATATTCATAATGGTATATCCACCATTTGAACATTTATTCATAACTATGAATTCATTAAAAGTGATAGACAAGAAAATCTTGAAAAAATAATGTGTGTCAATTTAAAAGTCAATTGCAATGTTCCAAAAATTTAAATATATATAAAAAAAAAAAAATATATATAAAAAATATAGATATAAAAACTCTGTAGCGTGAGTACTCACGTATCCTGTAGTAGTTAGTGTGATGGATTTCCAAACTTTATAGGTGCATACAAATATCCATGCGTCCGGACAGTTTCTTTCGTTTTGTTTAGTTATCTTCCGGCACAGACACGCTGAAGATATTTGCAGTGTTTTTACTTCCTGGTATGCTGGAATGCATATGCGTTCCAACTTGCAAACTTCCGGTATTTACGATCCTAAGTGATATAAACACTTTAAACAGCTCATATTTAAAATATACAACTGTCAGTGGTATTTCCCGTAGTTATATATTTACGCCACTTGTATTGCCACTTCTCATTTAGTGTAACTGTCATGTTACATGTCCCGTATTTCCGGTTATTTAGCACGGCATCCAGAATGTAAAAAACTCCTATGAAGGGGATGATCAATTAAGTATAGGATTGTTTCCCATTCAACCCAACGCGTTTCACCTTTGCAGGCTTCCTCAGGGATTGGGAATTACCTATCAAATGACTCTTTAAATGGTTATTGATGAGTGACGTGTCTATATACACTTTGCCTTTTCCCTTGCTACATGTTGCAACAGTAGATTCAATATGAAAGTTGGATGTTGAACAAAGATTAAAAGCTGCATCACAATGTAATTTGCAATTAGGTGGTATAATAGCATTACCGGCCTCAATTTATGCTCCAACAGTTAAAATGTATTTGAGTACTGACATCATAATTTAGCAGATACTGTAAAAAGTTTAATGTGATATAAATGGAAATTTAGGAACTAAGGTAAAACGTCTTACATAGTCTTTTATCTATCCTAAAGGTTCAGTTTGGAATTCTACCTACAGCTTCAGACTCTGATACACACAATTGAAGAGATCAACAGGGATCCCAATATTCTCTCAAATGTAACATTAGGGTTCCAGATGTACGACACATGTAATATACCCCATTATGAACTACAAGGAGCTTTACAATTCCTAACTGAGACCACCACACTCAGCTCCAACAGACGGTGTAATACTAGACCATCTTTTGCTGCCGTTATTGGTGCCAGAGTTTCTGCAAACTCAATTATCTTGGCTCATGTTTTGGGGGCTTTCAGATACCCACAGGTGAGAATTTTTAAAAACATGCGTTTATAAACCATTAAATGATTTCTACTATTATAAATAAATCACATACTGCCATATAATCAACAAGTAAACAATATTAAAACAATAGAGACAAGTTTTTAGTGCAGTAAAATAACACTATGTTCTTCTTGATGAATGTGATTTTCATTTGTTTCATATTCAACAACTTTGTTTTAATGAAGTAGTCAATGTTATTATGCTCAGGTTTTCTGGCATAGTATTATTTCTCAGCATAATGCCAAAGATATACAAAGCTTCTCCATTTTAATAATATTCTAAGAGGGCAATTCCACAAAAATACTGAAACTTATATTTTCAGTGGAATAACGTAAGTGCAACTTGGTCCCAAAAGTTTATTAACTTAGAGTCTAGCGTTCAGGCTTTGAGGTGGGTCACTTGAACTCTTTCACAAACCTGCACATACTTTCTGTCTTCATACTCCTGTTGGCAGAGTATAGTCAGTGGACCATCAAGGTAGCCTGAACCCTCAATCACAACTAAGTAACTTTTTGGGACAAAGATGTACTTAGGATACTCCACCTTTCCTTTAATCAATAAATTCAAGATTTATTGAATTTTAACATAGCCTCAATACTACAGGCTCTTTTCAATGTTTAGAAGTGATAATTAGGTGACAGCAGAGCATAAAACTAGACCTGAGACCATCCTTTACTCTGCTATTGATATCTTCAGTATTCTTGACAACTCTGCCCCATCATCTATGATAGACTTTATTTTTTTCCAATAATTTATTTGTTTCCTCAACAACAGACTCCTTTATTTTCCTGCTCTCTCTCTCTCTCTCTCTCTCTCTCTCTCTCCTCTCTCTCTCTCTCTCTCTCTCTCTCTATCTTGAGCACTTGAGCAAACCCTATGAATGTGTTACTCCTGTGTACACAGCTACTCCCTATAGGGTTGGTTGTCTGTGGCATACATTAGTTTTGGTGATGTGACGGCTAAATATAATTGGGTTTTTTCACCCAAAATGATAGCAATGTCATTTAACATATTTAACATATAAATATTAAATATTATAAATATTAAATATTTAATATATTGTTAGATTGCATATATTGTTAACTAGTGGTTTTTGTGCTGTCAATAGACTAAGGTGACCTAATCAAACAAACAACACATCAAGTAGATGTAATAGTTAGTCATTAACAAAACAACTAGTTTGCCTGAACAATACTTTCCATATAACACGAGGCTAATCTCTGTCTAAACAGTGTGTATGGTTAGACTTTTGGGTACTTATTGGGTACATATGAATAGAAATGACCATTTCCTGTGCAGGGGCTCCACCCACAAGTGTGAGTAGTAAAGAAGATAGTGTGCCTCTCATTCTCAATATTTCTCTTGTTACCGGATGATGTCTTTAAAACCGCTAATAAGACGGTCGCCATTTTAACTGATGTCAAAACGATGTGTTCCCATTTCTGCTCTTCGGAATTTACCTCAACACTGTTGGATACATTAAGTGTCATTTTTAAGGTCGGTGTAAAAGGATGTCTAGGGTGATTGGGGTTTTAATCTCCCTAATATTCTGGCAAATGTACGGATGACCATTTAATACCGTTTTTTTTAAAAAGCAGACCTAGCGAAATGCGCGTCAGCGTCCTCGCTGTCTGTTAACTCGATATCTCCTACATTGGCAGCTGCTAATACCCCGATATACCCAGAGTTAGTTTGGTGGTATTTTTTAGGTAGATAGCAATACACCCCCCGTATCATTCAGTGACTCTATAGCTTTACAGGCTGTTTGCAATACCTTTCTAGTAACGAATCTTGGTACTGATAAATAATAACATCTAGAATATAATCCAACATATGGGGAGGATTCAATGTTAGTTCATGTGGCTCAAATAATAGTAATATGTGATATAATTAATACCACAGTGCTACTATAATTCCTTACCAGCATAAGCCCTAATATTATGGATATTATATGTACAGATAGCAAGTGTTTTAATGCAAGCAAACATATGCATGTAAATACATTTTTATGTGTGCTCTTTTTTATCCATATGTTTTGACACATATGCATCCAGTTCTTCATCGGCCTCTAGGTGGTATTTAGATAAAGGAAGGAGGTTTGCTTTGCAAATCAAAGGACAGTGTTGTAAGACTAAATCATTTAACATGTACAATCTGAATGAATATAATATAATTTTTTTTTTTTTTCAGATCAGTCCATATTCAAGTGTTTCCCTGCTCAGTAACCAGAAGATGTTTCCATCTTTCTTCAGGATTTTTCAAAGTGATAAACTGCAGTCTATGGGACTGGCCCAGCTTGTTTTGAGCTTTGGATGGACCTGGATTGGTCTTGTAGCTACAGACAATGATTATGGTCTTCTGGGAATTCAGCCAATAAAACAAGAGTTAATTAAGGCTGGAGCATGTGTAGCTTTTACTGAATATATTCGTCTCGGTCAACCAAATCGCAATGCTCCACATATAGTCAAGGTTATTAAGGAGTCAACAGTTAAGGTGGTCGTTGTTTTCTCTTTTGAAGTTGATTTTGTTCCTATTGTGGATGAAATGTTGAAACAAAATATTACAGGGAGGATTTTTATAGGAAATGCGGGTTGGTCCATTTCTCCCTTATTATCAGAAAAAAAATATTTTCAGATCTTATCTGGAACTCTTGGCTTAGCTGGTATTGAAAATGTGGTCCCAGGTTTAAGTCAGTTCCTCAGCAAGATATATCCCTCAGAGTCTATGGGGGAGAACTGGGTGAACTTGTTTTGGGAAAAAGTTTTTAATTGCAAATTTCTTTATGGAAAAAACCTTACTGAATCTTTGAAGACCTCAGTAAGTGAATGCACAGGAGAAGAGCATATAGATAATGTCAAAAACAGCTCCATCTACATCAGCAGCTTTAGGTATTCTTATTACACATATACTTCTATAACTGTTTTGGCTAAAGCTTTGGAAGATATGAAAAGTTGCAAGGAGGGCGAAGGGCCATTTTCTCATGAAACCTGTGCAGACATTTGGAATTTCAAACCATGGCAGGTAATATTATGGCAAAGATTTAGTAGGACAATATGATTATGTTTTATTTAAATACAGTATGTCCATATGTAATATTTATGTTTGGCAGGTGTAAAGTTTTATAAAATGTAGCATTTTCAATTTAGTAACAAGTGAGCTAATTTCACTCTACAGAATATTCCAAAAATATTATCCTGCTGTCACATTTAATTGTAACAAAGAAATGTGAAACAACTGCTCACTGTCCTATCAGAATTGATGTGATGTGATTGTACACTTTATGTTGACTTCTTTTTCCGATCTATTTAGTTTGATTCAAAATTGTGAAACAAGAACCATCATTTCTGGAACAAAAAGTAGATTTAATTTATTATTTCTGCTACTGTCAGCAAATAAAATTCTCCCAATCTTCACAGCTCACCTACTATATCAGGAAAGTCAAGCTCACACTAAGTAATGGTGATTACTTTTACTATGAGAAAAATGGAGATCTACCTTCAGTCTATCGTATTGTGAACTGGCAATTGAGTCCAGAAGGGACTGTAAAGCAAGTTCAGATCGGAAACTATCGTCCTACAGCAAGTCCAGATCAAGCTCTGACCATAAATTCAAATCTGTTGCAGTGGCCTATGGGAGGACAACAGGTGAGACTCCAGATGAAACACCAGTCCATCTGTACAGGTGTATTCTTCTTCAAATATAAACTACTTTTAACTTTAAATAAGTTTTTATATCACAAATTATAACAATTAGTCAGAAATGAATATGCACATGTAGCATAATAATTTTAACAAGAACAATCGATATCTGTCTAATCAGTCAAAGACCAATATACGTTCTCATTCCCATGACTTAGCCTATATGTCGAAACGTACGTCTGGTCGCACGTCACGTATGACGTCACAGAGCAGGAATTAGGAAGCCGGACAGCAGCGAGAAGACGTGATTATTTTAAAACAAACAATATGCCAAGTTATACTATATCCTTTCATAGCTAGTCAGAATCTTATCAGATAATATAGCGATATCTGCGAAATAGGGGAATAAAACTATATAAATTATCGAGTAATCGGATAATGGTATTGAGTAAAGCTAACAATAAGTGGAATGCGCATCATGCTCTAGTAATTGGGATATATTTCCTACAATACTGATTGTTGCCTTTTGGAATATGAATGATACTATTGATACCCAAAATTATCATTATTTTGAGGATATGTTATGGAGATGACTAATAAAAATACATGGGAACAAGTATAATCAATAAAAAAGCTAGCCCAATAAACTTTTTGATCATGCCCCTCTCCTATATAACATTATCCATAACATCTATTTTGTTTAGATACAAATATCTCCACATCTATCAATTCAGCTCCAGAAAAAAATTGACATCTCAAACAGCTGTATCCAAATCCTGTACTATATGTTGTATAAATGAAGCTTCTCATTATGTTGTTTTCAGATATTAATATATGTTCAGATATTTTCCCGGATTTTTTGTTAATTTTCAATCTCAACTTTATGTAAAAAATTTGCTAGCAATATGGTAAACATATAATAGTAGTAGTAATAAAAATAATAATAATAATAATAATAATAATAATAATAATAATAATAATAATAATAGCAATACTAATAATAATAGTAATAATAATAATAATAATAATAATAATAATAATAATAGTAATAATAATAATAAAAATAATAATAATAATAATAATAATAATAATAATAATAACCTTAATGGTTGATGTGTTTACTTTAAACCCCAAAACACAGTTGCATATGTAAACAATATTCAGAACATGGTAATAATGACAGACCACCATTTTACCTTTGGAAAAATGGAGGGCACAACTTTATTAACTGATTGCTACATAAGAAATTGGTGACAATAAAACAGAGTGTCAGTCAGCTAAAACATACAACTCTAACAATAAATAAAGGAGGGTACATATATACCCTCCAGTGCCTCCTGGGGCACAGAGCCCCTACACACCCTTCTTTGGCTCAGTCAGGAACCCTGTAAAGGCAAGATCAAAAATACAGCCGATTTTAATTAAGGAGGGGGGTAGCACTCCCCGGCCGACCTCAAGCCCTACGACACTGATGTATTGGTCACTGATCACAGCTTTGCACCACCTAGCTGTGGCCTCTTTTAAAAATAGGAAACATTAGACAAACAAAAAAACAAAAAACATCAACTCAACCTGGCTGCAACAAATAATGGGATGGAAGGGCGGGAAATCCAATAGGAAAAGGTCGATGCAGGAACCAGGAGGTGGTATATATGAGTGATTGGATGAAGTCACCACAGGAGGAGCTGGACTGAGAAACCGAAATTGTTAACCCCTGCACTGGTCGGAGTGATGATCCAAATAACACACCCTGGTTTAATTCATTCAGCCCTATTTGAGCTTCATTGATTTTAAGTGTCACTCTTTAAATAAGATATCTTGAATCAAAAGAATTTAACCACAGGGGAGGCAATGCTACATCCGTCCAATGGCTGAGAAGTCAGATGCCAGTTGTGATGTAATGAATGAAAGAGTCATATTAAAATAAACGGGACAAGGCTGGTTTTCCTCCACACAGCTGGAGAATTCAAATCCATTTGCTTGGAGTAAAATGTTGTGCACCTATCTGTCAAATGGCGAACACATCCCAAAATACACACAAATACACTCACACTAACTCATTTAAATAGTCAGATGTCTCAACGTATAATTTGACATTTCCACTTCAGTGCAAAACTAGGTGTACTCATATTCCTAATCCGCACTTTGTGGTAAATTTAAGAAGCTACGAGCTTCCGGCGGGTTTGAAAAGTGGAAATGTTGCCTATAGCAATCAATCAGATTCTAGCTATCATTTTGTGGAATTTACTAAATAAATGATAACTAGAATCTGATTGGTTGCTAAAGGCAACATCTCCACTTTTAAAACCTGCTTGAAAGTCTCAGCTTGTTAAATTTACCCTTTAGAGAGATTGGGTGCATTTCTTACTAACTACATTTCTTCTAAAATAAATGGGTGCAGTTGTGCAAAACTAGACTCATGACTTTGCAAACTACCAGTTACAGTGGAGCATTGCACTTTTACATAGTAAATGACCCTTTATTGTGTCATGAGAAAAATTGATACATAATAAGAGAAACACACACTGAGGCCCACAGTGCAGACACACACAAATTCACGGAATATTGAATGTCATAAACATATATATGGGCAGCACGGTGGCTAAGTGGTTAGCACTTATGCCTCACAACACTGGGGTCATGAGTTCAATTCCCGACCATGGCCTTATCTGTAAGGAGTTTGTATGTTTCCCCGTGTTTGCGTGGGTTTCCTCTGGGTGCTCCGGTTTCCTCCCACACTCCAAAAAACATACTAGTAGGTTAATTGGCTGCTATCAAAATTGACCCTAGTCTGTCTGTGTGTGTGTATGTTAGGAAATTTAGACTGTAATTTCCAATGGGGCAGGGACTGATGTGAATGAGTTCTCTATACAGCGCTGCGGAATCAGTGGTTCTATATAAATAAGTGATGATGATATATACACTACATACAGATCCCCTTTATTGTTTGTTTCTACTAGAGATGTACAGTAAAATGTTTTTGTCTTTTTTAAAAAGAACATTAACAAAAAATAACAATTAACATAACACACTGACATATTATCCCCAGGTCCCTCGCTCGGTCTGCAGTGAGAGTTGTCCTCCAGGATTCAGGAAGGCTGCAAGAACAGGACAATCCACTTGTTGCTTTGATTGTGTCCAATGTCTACAAGGAGAAATATCTAACCAGACAGGTAAGTCAAGGACTTTCTGGACCTACCCAGAACTAGTAGAGACATTGGAACTGAAAAAGCCCATACATCTGGAGGTGACAATAGATTATCTATGTAAAAACAATTATATAATTGCGTCCTCCAAAATTGTGTCAGATACAAAAAAGCCTTGTGGCATATTAGCATACCTCAACATATTAGATGTGCACAATTGGAACACAAAAAGCCCAACACAACTTGCTCAAACCAAATCCCAAACCAGCCAAAAACACCAAATTTAGGGCTAAATTCCACCAAAATTCATGTAAGCTCCACAACACTCGAGGTAAGCAAATTTGAATTTTACCACTAAAACTTAATTTGAGGGATGTATTGGAGTCCTTGTACTACATTCCACGGAATGTGAAGCAGTATTATACATAACAGTGTACCCTTATTATATCTTATATCATGATTTCAAACTACCTACAAATACGAGGGCTTGTACGCATGATATGCAACCCCAACTGATTACTAGAGATGCTCCCTGACCCCCGTGAATTGGTTTTGGATCTGGATTAGCTTCGTGTTTTGGTTTTGGTTTTTGCAAAACCGCCCTCGTGTGTTTTGCTTTTGGTTTTGGATTTTTTAGGAAAAATCCTAAAATATGCTAAAATCACATATTATTGCTCTTTTTTGTTCCTACATTATTATTAACCTCAATAACACTTATTTCAAGTTATTTGCACTGAATTTTGACCATCTCACAGATCACAATATTATTTTCATACATTTTCATACACTTTCGGACAAATACTGCAGCAAGCTGCCTGGATGGTAAGCGACAGAGCAATGACACAAACACATAGCAGTTCCTAGCACATCTAGGACACATTTGTACACAGCAGTGGCAGAAAAGAAAAATGGGGGTCCGCTCCCCCTCCCACCCTCTTTTTATTTTGGCTCTTAAAAAGGAATCCAAAACTCGCGAGATCCAAAATTTGACGACGTCACAATGACATTTTGTCTTGTCTTAGATCCCCAGGGCGCGTGACAGTACTGAGCTGACTCGGCTCGGTCCTCGGATCCCCTGAGTCTTGTAAGACTGCCATAAACAAAATCCAGATAGAGATAATTATACAGATAAATAACAGATTGCAAATCACAACAGCCTATGAGGACTCTTGAACTTGTGATTTGCAATCCGTTATTCATCTGCATTATTATCTCTATCTGGATTTTGTTTATGGCAGTCTTATAAGGTTTTACCAATTTATTAAAATCTTCTGCCGCTGGACTGTATCAATTTATTATTGCAATTGAATCGATGTGTTCCACCTCAATAGTTATTTATTTTTATTATTTTATTCTATGTATAAGATTTAATGATTGATTTTATTAAAGTGGTATTATTTGGTTTTACGTTTTTTGTTCTCTCTTATTGTTTTCCATATATTGTTTTATTAATGTTTGTTCCTAATTGTAAAGTGCTACGGAATTTTCTGGCACTATATAAATAAATGTTGTTGATGATGATGAATCAATTTGACCAAAATAATCTATTTACATTTGAACATTAGAAAAAAAAATGCATACAAGAAATATAGAACATTGAGCAATCTTTATAATTTATAGTAGGTGTAGGAAATCAATATTATGTACTTAGACCACCTGTTTCCTTTAAACATCGCTCAACACATGTAGATGTGTAATGGTACCATATATGTTCTATCTTCCAGATTCAATTACCTGCATACGGTGTCCTTGGGATCAGTGGCCAAATCCTGAGAAATCTAGTTGTCTCCCAAAATCTATGGAATTTCTGTCCTATGATGATGCGTTGGGAGAAATTTTAGCTACAACCAGCGTAATATCTTCACTTATTCCTGCTCTTATTTTGAGGCTTTTCATCTTACATAGACAAACGCCTATTGTGAAAGCCAATAATTACTCTCTAAGTTGTCTTCTATTGATTTCACTGTGTCTCTGTTTCTTGTGCTCTTTAGTATTTATAGGTTATCCTTACCACCAGAAATGTCTACTGCGACAGGTATTATTTGGCCTGGCCTTCACTTTATGTGTCTCAAGCGTTTTGGCTAAGACTATCATGGTGGTGTTTGCTTTTATGGCCACTAGACCAAGCAGCAATCTGAGGAAATGGACCAGTCCCCAAGTGTCCTACATAATTATTTTTACATGTTTCCTTCTACAATTCATCTTATCCATCACTTGGTTGTCTGTAGCTTCTCCATTCCCACAATATAACACCAAAACTAAACCTGAACTCATCCTTGTTGAGTGTAATGAGGGATCACCTATTGCATTCTGGACCATGCTAGGTTATCTGTTTCTTCTGGCCACCATTAGTTTCATTGTAGCCTTCCTGGCTCGAAATCTTCCTGACCGCTTTAATGAAGCTCAGTTTATCTCTTTCAGTATGTTGGCCTTCCTCAGTGTCTGGGTGGCTTTTATCCCAGCCTCCCTCAGTGCTCAAGGAAAATACACTGTAGCAATGGAAATCTTTGCCATCTTGGCATCCAGTTGGGCACTGGTGATCTGCATGTTTCTTCCTAAATGTTTCATCATAGTGTTCAGACCAGATAAGAACTGTCGACATCTCATTATGAAAAATAAAAATTAAGATAAGATCAACAGCTCTACACAGAATGAAGATCAATAAATATGAAATGCAAAGCAACATAGAAAATTGATAAAATGCAAATCTATTTTTATATGGCTTAGCCCCTGAATAGACTTTTGTATATCGCAATAATGTTTAATTTTGATTAACTTCACAGCATATTTGAGAAAAATAAATGTTTATGCTTTAAAGTGTTCATGGTATTTCTATTATAAGCCATCAAAAGGGAGACTGAGAGACATCTGGATTTAAATGACTGTGGATTGTTTAAGGTATTCTTTTCTATCTTTTCTTTGTTTTTTTAGCATGATTTAATTTCTATATGGGTTCTGCAATTTGTTGGATTTTGGATGCCTTCTATACATATTTTCAACCTCACTGCTCACTGAATGGAAGGCTGGTTAACAGTATTAGAGAGAACATGCTGCAGTTTACCTAGTGATCATGTCCAGATTTAAAAATAGAAGATATTGCCACATACAGTTTCTATTTATGTGTATGTGTATAGGAGTAGGCTTCAGAGAATAGGTGGGATTTCAGAGAGCATTAAAGTTTTATAGGTTGAAAGTGAGTCTGATAATTTAAGGTAAAGAATTCCATCAGAAGATAGTGGTGAGGGAGAAGTATTTTAGATGGAAGAGGAAAAAATGAAAAAAATGTTTAATCACAATCTATTGGATGTTTGAGGCACCATGGGTCGACCAGCTAGTGCCATGAAGGATGCGACTTACCTTACGGTAGAGTTTTTGAGTATATGTGGGTGTTTGACTAGAAGAATCCAGATCTGGATGAATAGTCCAGTTTAGATCACCTCCTACCACTATAATGCCCTCTACTAGTGTTTCTGCTTGATCCATCACATTCTCCAGAAAAGTTGACTGTCCCTGATTAGGGGCAAATAGATTGAGAATAGAGAATCTTTGGCTAAACAATGTTCATTTGATTAAATTTCCTCTACCCTCCATCAACAAAATTTTTGCAGTAAAAGGTTAATTTTTGAACAAAAGTATAGCAACCCCTAAGGTCTTACCTTTACTATTATTGCTAAAATAATGGAAAGCGATGATTATGAAATGAAGGAGTAGTTCCCACCTTAAAGTGAGTTTCCTGAACAAAAGACAACAGCTGACCTCTCATTTAAAAAATCATGTAAAGCTGTACATCTGTTTTCTGGGTTATTAAGTCCTTTGGCATTAATTTAAATGATTTTAGGTTTAATGGGCATGGTGAAACTGGTATTATAAAGTTAATTTAAGATAATAATAATGGATTGTAAATTATTTTGGATATGATTCAAATCTGGAGCTAGTGGGGAAGGGGGGGGGTGGTAGCATTAAAGAGGTTAGAGGAGATTAAGGGTGAGGAGAAAATTAACAGCATAATAACTTAGCAACTAGAATATAAATAATAAAGTCTCTAAATAACCACTTCCGAAGACAGGGAAGAATTGTATCAAACCCAAACCTCAGGATTAAAATAAGCGGTATGGGGGAGTTACTGGGGGATCACCGACAACATTGAAGAATAATTAATTCATATTTGAATCACAATATAAATTAAAATATAACTAAAACAATAGAAAAGATAAAAAAAAGTAATCTAATATTAAGTATAAAAATATGTAGACTAAACTTATAAACAAAATATAATCTCTAAATTATGGCCCCTGTAATTTTATAGTATATTGGAAACGGATAGTATTGAAAAAAAAAAAAAAGCGGGGCAGGGTAGAGAAACACATAAAAAATTACAGCGTAATAAATTTATTGTAAAGAGATAATAAATTCAATGTGAAATCTATTATTTTAAGAAATATGTTCTCAGGAGTAGAATTTAGATTATTGAAACAAGTTTACATTCAGGAATCTCTATTTCTTAGAGAATTTTGTCGGATAATTATTGTTTTTTTTAGAAAGTTTAGCTGTTTCCCTAGTTCCATCTTCACGAGGTGGTATCGATAAGGAGTATTCTTGCCATTCTGAAAGGTTTACTTTTTGTATATTTAGAGTTGAACAAAAGTCTTCCAGGTCTGAAGGTATATTTAGCATAAGAGGTTTCTCATTATGTAACACTTGGAGATTAAATGGAACTCCCCATCTGTATTTAATATCATTTTTGCGAAGAATTTCCGTAAGGGGTCTAAACATCCTATGTTGTTGCAGAGTGTGCGCTGAAAGGTCTTGGTAAATTTGAATTCTATGGCCGTCAAGTTAATACCATCCATATGTCTTGTATTCTTGAGCATCTCTTCTTTTTGAGTTTAATAATGTAATCAACAAATCACATCTCCAGGTCTATCATTAGGGAGACCTTTGGGTTTTAGTGCTTTATGTGCTCTGTCAAAAGTTATAATTTCTATAGGGTCTTTAAACATTTTGGTGAGAAAATCAATGAGTCCTTGAGTAGGGATATCCTCTAGAATGCCTTTAATACGTAGGTTATTTCTACACCCGCTGGTAACTAGATCATCGACTCTAGATCAAAGTAAATGTAATTCTTTTGTATGTTTTGATATAGAGTATTGTATAAGTACATAACTTTCTTTTGAGGTCTCCTGATTTTTTTCCAATATTGTTAGTCCCGATGTAAGCTTAGCAAAATCTTCTTGTAGATTTGCTACTTCTTTGAGTATGGTTTCTTGTTATTTTACTTCTAACTTTTCAAAGTCTTGCTTGTTTGGCAAAGATTTAAAGAGCTGCATAACTGAACCAAGAACTTATTTTTCTGGACTGATAAAATTAGATGACTGTGAACAAGTTTGAGGTGAAGATTTTGCATAAGACGTTTGTAAAGGTGAAGAGGTTGAGTTATTTCTTTTGTCGGAGATGTTGATGAGGTTTTAAGAAATCAATGTAAATCAGATCTCTGAGGAGTCTTTTAATTCCTCCTAAATTTCTTTTTGAAGAATTATTTCTATATTAACCCATAATGGAATAGTTAAATAGAGCTAAAGAACAAAAAAAGAGAGATCTTCTCAAAATTATATATATATATACAAGTTAACCCGTGCATGATACTCATGCATTCTAGTCAAATCAAGTTACTTAAGGTGTTAAAAAGGTTCTTGTCATTATTTGGGCCATAGCCCTGGCCTCAACCACCAACCACTCCCCACTGTCACCCCCGGCAACCACCAACCACTCCCAACTGTCACTTCTCCTTCAAGAAATATATATATATATTTTTTTTAAATCTTTATAAACACTTTTAACAATTAACAAATTAAATTAACAAATTAAAAACATCTTAGTATACCAAATTTCAGCCCTTTCCACACACACTAAGAATTTAGTAGGTCAGTGTATAACTCCGCCCAGCAGGTGGCACTGCAGCTTGGTTTTATTTTTTCCACACACACACAGACAGACTAACACACGCCACTAGACATTTATATTATAGATATGTGGTTTTAAAGATGTATGTTGTCATTTGTCCCATTCCCCAAAACAAAATATTTAAACATCCATTTGGTGGCAAGTGGCATACTACATTATGCAGAAAACTACATTGTGATTACTGGTGTAGAGTATATTGAACTGTAGAATCAGTTTGTTAGAATAGAGTCCACAATTACAATGGTATCCTTTAGATGTCAGTATAGCACTACAGTAAGGTTATATAGTAATTGAATTTTGGAAATCAATAAAAGCTACATGTAATGACATATATAAAATTTAAGCAACAAGATTATATCTGTAATATAAATGTAGGATTTGTTACCAAGTGACAGAATAAATATAAATTCTCCTATATATCTTCCAAATAAAATATATCCTTATAATAAATTGAGAGTAGTATGATAGAATTTTTATTTTTTTATTTATTTTTTTTTGTTCTTTTATTTCTTTTTATTGTTCTTTTTTTTACCTTTTTTTTTTCCTGTTCTTCACAGATATTTTTACAATAACCGTAAACTGTGTAATTCCACATAATGCAAGTGGTGTCTCAATAAAGATATATAACAAATTCTCAATTAGTTGATAAAAATAGAAATAATCTGAGTTATCTCTTTATTAAAAAAGATGTGTTTGCTATTTGCAAGTTATTGGTAGGAATACGGTTTTATCTTGAATGACTTGTGATTTTCTTAGAGAATATTATCTTGATCTGATTATAAGTAATATACTTCTACCTTTGGGGACAACACATCTATACACTATAAGTGTATAGTGTTTATAATCACTGCATCGATTATTTATATAGGATATAAAGCAGGTTTTGTGAAAAGAGGTAAGTATCACTATTTGGAGGTTATATTAAATTATATATTGTAAGATACTGGTGAGTCTATTTTATCCTTACTGATAATATGATGCTTTCTTAGTAAAATAGCGAATATAATTTCAGGCTGACATTAGAGCCCAAGGAGGCTGTGAAAGTGATAAAGAGAAGTGTGTCCATTAGACTAAACGCAGTTAAAATCATGCGGGTGAGTGACTTACCAAATAACCTGTTATCTGTGTATTCCTGGAGTTCCAGCCAATTGGAGCAGGAAGGGGTTGGGACTTATACACAGTTATAAGTCAATGCAGACAGGATATAGTTCTTCCTGCTTCCGGATTCCTCCCGCCCTCCCTGCAAGTTTGTGGGCAACATTTGGAGTTGTTAGTTGGTTAGAGTAGGAGAGCAGTGCAGTCGGTAACTGTGCATATGGTGCTCGGTTGATCTTGTCATAGGTCACTACCCCTCTGTGGTTATGGTGTCATACTATGGTTGGTCTGCCTGTTAGTTGTACCATTGGGCCAGTATTGTATGGTTTTTACTGGCGGAGTTAATAGGGGGCGTAGTCTTGCCTTTGGACTTGATTTTAGCACCGGCCAATAGATAAGGTATGATCCTGGGTTGGTGGTACTATGGTCTGACCTTTCCACCTTTATTGGTTTTGCGTTCCTGACTGCCCTGCTCTTGTCCGCCTTACAGTCCCATTAGTTTAAAGATTAGTTTAAAGATTAATAAATACCGCCATTTATTCCAACTTTAATTTGGTGTCCGTGTCTTTATTTGGTTTGGTAAAAGGTTTTGTCACAGTGTGTGTTATTTCGGGAAAACTTCCCCGCTATGCATTTTATAGATAGATAGAGCAAGATTCTTTTTTCCAGCAGCCTCACTCTACGTTATATAGGAAAAAAGATAACCAGGTTAATCTATCTGTCAATTTGCTGAGTATTGAATAGGAATGACCAAGAGGTTAAAATGTTTTCTGTTACAAAATGGAATTCAGGCAAACTGTATGATGATGGACTCACACTCCACCCATTCCTCGTGAGAGTCTCAATCGTCCGAGATGAATTTCCAATTTTGATATAAATGTGAATATAATTAAGTATTCAAACTCCCCGGCAGACTTCAACAAGGTAGGGGATCAACGAAGGAAAATCTTATCTTCAAGTAATTTTGCTCCAAGTATTTAAAATCAACCAATTTGCGGTATAGTGGAGTAAAGAGAATCAGCTAAACGGGTAAATATCTCAAATTAACTTTTCCAGTCCAAATTTTATGTGAGTCTGTTGAACGCTGAACTGAAGTAAGTGAAAGATTAATATGGCACTGGTGTTATAACGGAACTCCGATGTGAGGATTGGAAAAACCAACAAGTATAGACAGGGCCGGATTAAGGGAATGGAGGCCCCTGGGCTAAGAGGGCATCTATTCCCCCGTGATTTGAACCGCCCTCCGTCCCCCCCTCCCCCGGTGAGACACGCCGCGCCGCCCCCAAGGAACTTACCTCCTTCTCCTGGCATTGTAGTCCTTCCCCAGAGCGCTGTACACTCTTTGCTGAGGAGATCTCGTGAGAGTAAGACTCACGAGATCTCCTCAGTAAGGAGACTACAGCGCGCTGGGGAGGGACCGCAGTCAAAGTGCTCAGCAGCATTGATCAGGCCGGGGGCGCCCCTGCCCCCAACCGATCAATAATGCTGCTGAGCACTTTCAAGGGTCCCCTGGATATCCGAGGCCCCTGGGCTGTAGCCCAGTTAGCCCTAGGGTTAATCCGGCCCTGAGTATAGATCCTCTTCACTCTTCGCAGTCCTCCTTAATAAGAGATCCTCAGTCACAAGATGTCAACCTACAAATTTAGTGTAAAAGCTGATGTAACCAAGTATTTAATCCATGACTAGAGGTTCCCACCTGACAGAACTAATGAAAATAATTGTTGGCCATCTTGGCTACCAAGCCATGCCCACTATCCCACACTTTAAAATTACATTTCCTATGGATTTTTGTTGAAGAAAAGTTTTTACTGGGTGCCCACCCAGGAGAGAAAATTGGACTTTCTTCCAGGTATTCTTGAGTTTAGTTATAGCTATCTTGGTGTCCCAATTATCAGTATTTACACTGTCAGAGAAGGAGCATGCTTTAGGATGGTAGCCATAGGTACAGAAAAATAGAGATGTGCAAGATGATCAGTGGTGGGTATTATTATATTCAAATTCTGCCAAGGTGGTGCATGGGCCTAACTGTTGTGTAAGGGGTGGGGTACGAGATAGCTAAGAACACATTTCCGGCATCAGTAACTGTGACAAAAGAATGCCGATTGCTGTAATTTAGACATGTAGGAAATAGCGACTTATTGAAAAAGTGACAAAGAGCAATTCCGGCAACCCTGCTATCAACACCGACTGTAGAACATGGCGGCACTCAGAGTGACGTCACTTCAAATAGCAACAGTTAAATTGCTAGTATTAAAGGGGCAATTCAAGAACCTGATGGTTCTTACTGTTAAACCCTTTGTAAAAATAATATGATTATGATTTTTATTAATCTGACACTTCATTAATCACTCACTAATCTATATTTCGTATTAATTATGCTTTATGAATAATATTTGTCTCACAGTTTCAGTCACTTTACAATTTATCTTTCACTCCTTATTGCTGTGTTCTTATGAGTGTCTTACAGTTTTTCACATTATTTCCACTCATCTTGTATGAGTGTCTCACCACTATTATAAGTAATATCAATATTTATTATCTTGCAATTCTTAGTCAGTATTAGCTTTGCTTATGATGATAAAGGATATTAGATGACACATACAAGGAATATATAGAATAACAAAGGAATATAGTAATAATATTTATATAACAATCATGAGGCTTGTTTTCTAATTTATCTAAAAATAAAATAATTGAATATCATTAAAATAATCATGAAATCTCTCCTTAAATCAAAAGTTTAAATTATCATTAGGATATTATTTTATGTTCTACTTTTATGTACACGATTGCCTTAAAAAATATCAGCATCTTTAAACCAATAGATTTACATCTGGTCCTGGTTGAATGAGGTTCTTCCGGTTTCAAAGAATTAATGGCTCATGAATGTAAGATTTATTGTGAAGTTTACATTTATTTTTATAGTAAACATAACATTAAATAAAAGTAAATCAAATGCTTAGTTTCCAATATGTTCAAGTAACAGTCAGATTCCTGTGCTCAAATAGTTATAACAATCATTTATTTTGGATATATGTAAGTGCGTTATCATGAGGGTCTCTTAACTACTAGTTAAAGAGAATCCCTCATTATTCTCACATTTTGAAATCTCTTCATCATCATCGTCATCTATTTATCTATAGAGCGCCACTAATTCCGTAGTGCTGTACAGAGAACTCATTCACATCAGTCCCTGCCCCATTGGAGCTTGCAGTCTAAGTTACCTAACATACACACACACAGACCGAGAGAGACTAAGGGCAATTTAATAGCAGCCAATTAACCTATCAGTATGTTTTTGGAGCGTGGGAGGAAACTGAAGCACCTGGAGGAAACCCATGCAAACACAGGGAGAACATGCAAACTCCACACAGATAAGGCTATGGTTGGGAATCGAACTCATGACCCCAGTGCTCTGAGGCAGAAGTGCTAACCACTAAGCCACCATGATGCCTATCTTATCCTGTGGTCTTCTGTGGTTTGGAAACTTAGAGATTTCACCATTGGCTATCTATGTGGTGGAAGGAGTGTTCACATAGGGTGCATATATATTATATTGGAAATATATATTACACTATTACTGTTTCCTTTTATATTTGAGGATATCTGGTAGTGTCACCCCAACATCACTCCAGGTTACCATCTGACAACACCAAGTATGCCATTGAACCTTTCGGACTTTCTTTGAAGATTCAAAGGAATATCATCTGTGGGACTGCTATATGTAAGATAATTTTTTGTATTTGAATGCTTCATTGGAATCTATACACTTTCAAATATTCCTCTATGCAATATTATCTCTGTATGCAAGGGATCAGTGCCGTATTGCCATACCTGTAATTGAATGTACATGTCGTGAAGGGTATTTGGTTAAACCCTTATTGATATTGGTTTTGGCTGCAGATTTATGTTGTTTGGCCAGTCACTTCAATCATTCATGTCTCTACAATGAGATAAGATTTAAACACTCTGTTTTAGAACTATTTGCCTATATTATCAATGAATATCTGATGAACACTGAAGGATTCTGTTGTTAATATTCACAATTACTTTTCTTTTACACATTCTCTATGTATAGTTTTATTTTAATATTTCGCCAACATCTAATCTCTGGAATAAAGGCAAGTTTGCCAAATAATGAGAAAAGATATGCTGGTTATAGAAATATTATTGTATTTGCACAATTGTAATTAGTGGACTGAAGTGATTTTTGTTTATTTCTCTGGTCTTTATATTAATCACTAAGAACAGTATTGATTATTAGGATAACATTTGACTCTTGTTGCCCCTTTTTCTTGAAACTGCTGATTAATCTTTTTTTTTTTTTTTTTTTGCTGCTGATTAATCTTTTATCTATTCCCATTAACTCATTAATACAGCAAAAATTGTTAAATGTTATGGGGCTGTTGCAGAGTTGGTAGAAAAATAGGATGTAAATTACTCGAATAAAGAGCATGGAAAAACAGCGTATTTCCGCCCATATGCAGAGATGGGCACATATTAAGATTGGCAGCATATGTACTTGGTTTACGACAAGTCATCATCATCAGTGAGTAATTGCACCTGCCCTATAGCAAGTGCAGAATAAACACCTCAAAACAAACGTAAATGCAGGTCTGCATGACCAACATTTGCATAAGCACGACCTTACTGTGTTTGGCCAATGTTACAATGCCCCTTACCTCACCCATCCCACCTCTCCAAAGGCAGGAGATTATTAGTGCCAGAGTCATACAAGTCTGCATAGGTGCATATGCACGTGCTTACTTTCTGAATATGCACAGAGCGATTTGACGCTTGATACACTGCGCAAACTAGCGAACGTCCCACTCTGAATCAGTCCGTGTCCCTGATGTTGATTCTAATTAGTGACACATTTCCCGTTATTCGTTAGCTACATTCCCCGTTTTCATTCATCATCATCACCATTTATTTATATAGCGCCACTGATTCCGCAGCACTGTACAGAGAACTCATTCACATCAGTCCCTGCCCCATTGGAGCTTACAGTCTAAATTCCTTAACATACACACAGACACAGACAGACAGAGAGAGAGAGAGTCTAGGAGCAATTTTGATAGCAGCCAATTAACCTACTAGTATGTTTTTGGAGTGTGGGAGGAAACACGGGGAGAACATGCAAACTTCACACAGATAAGACCAAGGTCGGGAATTGAACTCATGACCCCACAGAAGTGCTAACCACTTAGCCACCTTGCTGCCCCATTGAGCAATACATTTTTTTTTATACGTCTCTAACTTTAATAATAATATGCTCTGACTGTCAGATACTGAGCTTTGTTTACCCGGTCGGTTTTATCATTACCTACAGCTGGGAAATCACATCTGCACAATTATATCACGTATTTTTCCCTAAACTATAATGGCCACAGATCTCATTTGGAAATAGACCACTGAGAATGCTGCAAAATTAACTCATTACGATAAGGGATTGTTACTATGAATAGACTGAGGAAAAATCAATTAGTGTATTGATCAGATCATTAAATATAATTACAGTTATCTCTATAAAGCTGGGTGATAACAGTGAGGAAGAAATAGAGAGACTTGTGGCGATGTAAGTATAAGACATATTTTATAAGAATGTTATTGCAACTAAATTATATACTGTCGTAACACACATCACTGTCACTATATCTCTATCATACACTGTATAGAACCTCATCCAAACACATACACTTTGTAAGTAAAACTTCTTAGTATACTGTTACCCAGATGGTGACAAGTCTAAGGCAGTCACATTTTGATAGTAACAATAAAGTATATTTCTGTTATTCTATTAGTGACTACACGAACACTTAAGCTTACTATATTATTGTTCCTAAATACGACAATTTCTAGATTAAAATATTCTAGATTAAAATATTCAGTACCTGATACGTCTCCTCTTTTATAAACACATCTTATATCACTAGTACTCTGCTTTATTCCATCATAGAAGATCACATTCATCACTTTTTAAGCCCATCTGAAGATTTCACAATCTTGATAGGTACAGTACATTAAGCTTGCTGTATATATTCTATAACGCATGTCACCAGGGCCGGGCTGGGTACTACGTAGTCTACCAGGAAATATAGGACCACTTCTGAGTCACAGTTAAAATATAGAGTACAGAGCAAATGCAAAAAAAACCATGAATCGGAAGATTCACAAAGGGTTAACTTTAGATTTTAAGTTATAAGACAAAAGAGTAAAGTAAAATAACATTTTTACTTTAAATTCTGCACAATACGGCTCACTTAATGCTCTAAGACACCAGCGTATAACCAGCTAACCTGAAAAACCTGTCCAAGCCCAGACACTGATTTCACATCAATCCTGTAAGCACATTTCTAATACCTGAAATCTGTACAGACAAACACAGTACACATCTGATGCCAGGTGATGCATTTGATGAACATGGTAAAGCAGAACATGAACAGTGATGTGTATTTTCTGTTTACAGATTGTCTACTGTCTACTGCAGACAGCATGGACCTTATATATACCAAGTGTTTAAATGTCATCTTGTTCCACATTCTAATTGTTCGCTCCATGGATCAGAGATGCAGACTGTCACCTCTGCCAGCGCTGGAGGGGATAACACAACCTGGAGATATCATGATAGGAGTCTTAATAGGAATTCACTTGGACAAAATATATCAAAAACATACATTCAATGTGAGGCCAACCAAGACCTTGTGTACATTGTAAGTAAATATTATGATATAACTGATGCTCTTTTATTGTCTGATTTGTATCTGACTCTGTATATGAACTGTAGTTCAGTTAGTCCTGCACTGTTACAAAATACAAGTGTTATCCATACTTGCCAACTCTCCCAGAATGTACGGGAGACTCCCGCCTTTAGGGTGAGTTTCCCGGACTCCCGGGTGAGTATGGCAATCTCCCGCATCTGCCCACTTCCTAGTGAAGCGGGCAGAATTAGGTCCAAAATGCCGCAATTCACCAGGTATCACGGCATTTGGCCCTGTCCCCCGCAGTTAAATGATGTGTTTGTGTCATTACGTCACAGGGGCGGGGACAAAATGCCACCATTTTCGGAGCCCCATCCCCTGCACGCCCACCTTCCCTCGGCAGCTCCCGGATCATACCGGATCATAGTTTGTGTCTGTTTGTCTCTGTGTGTGTGTTAGGGAATTTAGACTGTAAGCCCTGATGGGGCAGGGACTGATGTGGGACTGATGTGGGTGAGTTCTCTGTACAGCGCTGCGGAATTAGTGGCGCTATATAAATAAATGATGATAATTATACTTGCCATAAGTTGGCAAGTATGGTCTTATCTGCAAGCAGGTGGTCTTATCTGTCATGAAGATCTGGTAAAACCCCTACATCTAGATATATCAGTGTTTCTGGACATATGAATTCTGTAGCCGACCTTCTGTTTCTACAGCATTTTGAATTTAGCTGTTTGACTACTGGAATATCTTACCAAGGGTTAATATCACTAATCCTCTCTCTATGCTCTCCAGTATTTAATTGTTCTTGACTGTTCTACACTGCTCAGTGTATTTTGCAGCTGCATATACCCTGCTCTCTATACTGATGTATCTAAGTACAATATTTTGCTTTGTCATCTTAAAAAGAGTTTATACACCTTATGCAGCCAAATAAAACCTAGATACGTGGTTCCATTTACTGCAATACCTTATACCAAATACATTTTTTTGAAAAATCTTAGACTTTCTTTTTTCAGTTAAAGAAGTATTGCAATATGTGGTAGTATTAATGAAATATGATTTTGCAAACTTTTGAGCATCATGTGTAGTTTTTTTAAATAAATATATAGTAATAAAGATTTTTTGACCTAGTTGTAATGGAGTATAACACGCAATATGTTCACTTTCTGTGAACATTTTATTTCAACCAATAGTTTCGGAATGAAATCATCATACATTACACAAGTTGCGTTTAAAAAAAAAAAGCATGGAACTTGTGCGCAGTTCCGGCCGTATTCAAATACAAATGTATCTCAAGATATGTTTCAATTTGAATCTGGATGTAAGTGTGCTCTGCATAAACATTACTTGCGATATCTAGATATACACAGCATACCCACAAGCGTCTGTTCACATCAAGACACATTAAAAAAAAATTACATAAAAAAATAAATTGACAACTCTTGATAGTATAATTATTAATAAAAATATGGATTTAAAAAAATATTTTTTTTTTACATTAAATACATAAGTCAAGATGTTTTTAATGTGTTCTGTAAATTCTATGCACCTGAGTCATTTAGGAGAGCAAAGTGAAAAAAAAGGAGTAACTTTGCACCTGGGTAAAACCATGTTGCTTTAGAGTGGGAGGTAAATTTAAAATGTGGGGACAGATTTATAGTTGGCGTAGGACATGTCCTAGATCAACTTTCATTTTCAGTGTGTATATAAAGCTATCAAGAATTTGTGTGCGACATGAAAAAGCAGCCAGTATTTAGCTTATGTGCAAAATAATAAACTAATTTGCAGCCCTTGCATTGCAACATGGTTTGTCCAGAAGTAAATTGAATCCTTTTTTTGCCTTGCTTTCCATAATGACTCAGGCCCTCTGTGTTATATAGCCTGTCTTCCTTAGATAGATATGTTGTGTGTTAATTACTGCCATGCATATGTGTAGTTTATAATACAAAGACTGTGATTTGCCAGTTATCGATTTCAGTCAGCACTTACACCTGCCCTGAAGCTGGTAAGCTGGTGCAAAAGACACAGCTGAAACCAGACTTACATATAAGAAACCCAGGTCTTGAATCAGCTGCATCTGCGTTGACATGCCCGTACTGTACACGGGTTATGTTCATTCCGTCATAAGCAGTCCTAAGTGTAATTTGCGTTCAGACATGAATAACGTGTCATTACGCTCATTAGAGTATCTTATCTTCCTTTCATGCCACTCTTCCTCTGCCTCTCGTCACTGGCTTGCTCTACACTGGCTACCTTTCCCCTACAGAATCTTTATCAAACTCCTTACCCGCACCTACAAGGCCCTCTCCCACTCCACTGCCCCATATATCTCCAATCTCCTCTCCTTTTACACTCCCGCCTGTTCTCTGCGATCGGACAATGACCATCACCTCTGCTTCTTTCTGGTCACCTCATCCCATGTTAGAATTCAAGATTTCTCCCAGGTGTGCCCTCCTCCACTAGAATAACCTCCCTCACTCTATCCGACTGTCCCCTAATGTGTGCACCTTCAAATGGACACTTAAAACTCATCTGTTCCTCAAAACCTACCAGCCATCCACCTAACTTGTCCACACCTGATCTCCTCAACTCCTTCTTCGCTGTGTGTGTACCTCTTGCACCTGTTTCCCTCCTCTAACTCCCTCTTGTGTTTACGGCCTTTTTACCCTCTTTTTTAGTATATAAGCTCTTATGAACAGGGCCCTCTTCCCTCCTGTCTCTACGAGTGGGGTACGTTAATCCTACGCTTGCAATACCGACAACGAGTATATAGACAAAAAAATTCTGATGACGATAGGAGCGATATGGTTTAAATGAACCCTAACCCTTACATTAAATTGTCTAGTTGCCGGGTCCTGCCATTGCTGCTTTAAATTCTGAAATCTCAATGTCACTCTTTTTTCTGACGTCAAAGTGACGAGCTGGCCCGCAGTATGTTCGCTATTTCTACCAGTCTGCATGTCAGTGTCTTCGGAAATGTCTTTTTGTTTCTTTTTCCGATTAGGCATTATAAAGGAATAGCATTACCGGCCTCAATTTTTCCCCCAACAATTAAATTTTCTTTGAGTAATAAGATAATTTTTAACAGATACTGTTTAAATGATTTAATGTAATATAAATAAAAATAAGGAACAAAGGGAAAATATCTGATATAATATTTTATCTATCTTAAAGGTTCAGTTTGGAATTCTACCTACAGCTTCAGACTCTGATACACACCATTGAAGAGATCAACAGGGATCCCAATATTCTCTCAAATGTAACATTAGGGTTCCAGATGTATGACACATGTAATGTACCTCATTATGAACTACAAGGAGCTTTACAATTCCTAACTGACGTCACCACACTCTCCTCCAACAGCCGGTGTAACACTAGACCATCTTTCTCTGCTGTTATTGGTTCCAGACTTTCTGCAAACTCCATCATCTTGGCTCATGTCTTGGGGGCTTTCAGATACCCACAGGTAAGAAGTTTGAAGAACATGTATTTATAAACCATCAAATTATTTCTACTATTATAAATAAATCCCAAATTACCATATAATCAACAAGTAAACAATATTATCAAAATGGAGACATGTTTTCAGTGCAGTAAAATAATTCAGTGTCTTGTTAACATATTTATATTCTCCATTTCTGGGCTTCTTGATGGATGTGATTTTGATTGGTGCCATTTTCAGTAACTTTGTGTTAATGAAATAGTCAATAATATTGTTTACAGATGGTAGGCCACAGCATTCTTTCTCGGCGTAATGCCATGGGTATACAAAGCTTGTCTATTTGAACATTATTCTTAAAGATCAATTCCATCAGAAGCTGAAACTTCAATTTTCAGTGGAATAATGTAAGTTCAACCTTGTTATAATAGTTTACTAGTGTACGGTCTAGCTTTCAGGCTATGCAGATGGTTCCGTGACCTCTTTCACACCTGCACACCATTTCAGTCCTGCATACTCCTGCTAGAAGAGTGTAGTTAGTGGACCACCAAGGTAGCCTGAACATTTAATCACAGCTAAATAACTTTTTCGGACAATGGGATCTAAATGCTACAGGCGTCTCATCAATGTTTAGATAAAATAAATAGGGGATAGCAGAGAAGTACAGAAAGAACAGCAGAACTCAAGATATGAGATTACCTTGTACTCTAATTTTGATGTCTTCCTATTTTTGACAACTCAGTGTGGTAGTAATATGTAGAGTTTCTTCAATAAGTAGTCAACCTGACAACTACAGTATACTTTCTGCCCCCAACATATATGATAGACTTTGTTATTTCACTAATTAATATTTTTTCTCAGCAACACACTCCATTGTTTTCCTGTTCTCTTCATCTTGAGCACTTGAGCAATCCCTTCTATGAATGTGTTATTCCTGTGCACACAGCTACTCCTTACAACAAGAGTGGTTATCGGTGTTGGTTTTCTGTTTGATACATAGGTTTTGGTGATGGGATGCCCCAAAACAGATTTTGTTTTTAAAAAAATACAGTTTTTGACTCAAAATGTTGCAAGGTAGCTGCATTTAACATATTGCTATACTCAGTGGTCGAAGTGGAATTTTAAAAGTAGTGGAAAATGTGATGGGAATGTAAGTCAATGGAATTTGAAAGTTTTACATTTAAAGCAGTAGAAGAAGTGACTGTATGGCATACCAACGTATTCCAGCCCACTTTGACCACTGGTTATACTGCATATATTGTTATCTGGTTATTTCTTTGAAGTCAATAAACTAAGGTGACCTTACCAAACAGATAACATAGCAAAATAATGCACTCTCTACAGAAAAATATTCTGCTTACTGTGAACTTACAATATGCCCATATTTGACTATTGATAACAACAGCTGATGTATACGTTGTCATAGTGCATACTGTAACATCCCTTACTGACAAAACTGATAAGTTTACATGTCTGTGGTCATGCAATCTTGTATCTTATCTATTGCAACTACTATGCTAAGTTTGAATTTACTATAAGTTTTCCATATTTGACTATTGTTAACAACTGAGATATACTCTATCTGAGTGCTACATATATCAAACAGGGACCTTATTGATAATGCAGATACATATTATATCATCATCATCATCATCATCACCATTTATTTATATAGCACCACTGATTCTGCAGCGCTGTACAGAGAACTCACTTTAGTCCCTGCCCCTATTGGAGCTTACAGTCTAAATTCCCTAACATACACAAACAGACAGACAGAGAGAGATTGGGGTCAATTTTGATAGCAGCCAATTAACCTACTAGTATGTTTTTGGAGTGGGGGAGTAAACCGGAGCACTCAGAGGAAACCCACGCAAACACGGGGAGAACATATAAACTCCACACAGATAAGGCCATTGTTGGGAATTGAACTCATGACCCCAGTGCTGTGAGTCAGAAGTGCTAACCACTTAGACACCGTGCTGCCCATATGTTAGCAACATCTATGTTTGTGAAACCTTATAACCAATTATATGCTACTTACTCCACAATCCGTATAAGCCAAACCACAATTTGCTTTGTAGAAATTTTATTATAAACACATTCTGAAATATGACATCCAATCTTAATATTTGATATTGCATTTACAATTTAAAGACAAGACATCTTAGGAATCAACACCCATTTTCAGATTTCCTATCAAGATCTCATCCATGACTTTTCTTATGTTCCTAACTTATTCAGTTTGGATGTAGAGATATTGAAGGGTCCCCTTAAGGAGGACTAAGGATGCATCCAAACCCCTTTTAGTTAAGTAAATATATGTAAAAAATAAATAAAACAAAATCTAACAAACATATATTAACATTGCAGTTTCCTTAAAATGTATAGCTTAGCTACTTTTGGTCAGATTCCTATATCATATGGGTAACATATTTATAAGGGTAAACAGACAGATGACATTAACAGCACCTGTGTTCTTTATAAATAGTCTGTATTTTTTATTTTTTAAAATTGGTTAGCAACACAATAATATCTTAACACTTATTTTATGAGATATAGAATTCTCTGTTAATAGCAAGCAACATTCTCTAACTGCACCACCACAGCTAATAACAGCAATGACTGCAGGGAGTGTGTCACAGATGATAAGTAAGCCTCTTTGTAATTTCTGACAAGTTCAAGCACCTACCTCATATCATCCTGGAAACTCTGAAGACTCTTCAGAGCGACCTTGGGCTTATGATCGGCATCCGCACAGCAATATCACCGCTGACTAAATTGTTGGCTCTATTACATTCCTGTGTGTCTGACTCATTCCAGACCATAGTAGCTCTGGTTTCAGTAATGTTAAAGACAGTTGTTCACTGAAGCAAGTCATACGGACATTCCTGTGGCTCCTCAGGGTTTAATTATTTGACATTGGATAAATAATCCCTTTTGCTGATAAAGGAATAAGTTTACAACATTGCTCAATTTCAGCATGCTTTAGGGACAGTGGATGCTACACATGTAGCCTTGGTACTATCAGCCCTGAAGGAATCAATCTTTCAGAACTGCAAACATTCCTATTCTGTCAATATTCCATTGATGTACAGGTTATATGTGATGCTTCTCTCCTTACCCATAGCTTGGTTGCAATATATCCAGGGATTAACCATGATTTCATCCTTCATCTTGAAGCAATCAGCAATATGGAGTAGATTATGTCTTATGCCCAGTAAGTATTAAGGTACATTGAGTACAATTGTCACAATGCTTCATGTATTTTTTATTTTGACAATGCTTGTAAAAGTATGATCACAATATTCCTTTTTAAAAATAAAGAATATTGTTCTTATTATGTACTTTTCTCAAAAGCAACACATAGCAGAGATTTCGATGTTTATATATTAGCATAGAATTGAACCACACATTGTTTTTCAAATATGTGTTTGTTATAGTTGCAGGAGACAGCATCTACCCTCTCTGACCAAGGATTCTCACTCCACTTTATTATCCAGGCACAAAGCAACAACTTACATACAATTCAGCACATAGCACCACAAGACTAGTCATTGAATGAACTTTCAACCTGTCTGCATTGCTTTGATCAGTCAGAAGGAGTCCTCATGTATGTGCTGGAAGTTATTTGCAACATAATTGCACTATGTGCAATTTTTTCATAATGTTGCTCTCATGACTGGGTGCATTTTAAGTATGAGGTAGACATTGTTTTGGAGGAACCAGACAATCTTCATCTTGAGCATTCTGCCATGGAAGAAAGACAGAGGGATCACAATGATGATCTCCATAAATACGTTAGTTGTAAGTGCTACTTAAAAATAAATAAGTAAAGGCAAAACCTGGAAATGTATAGTTCTTCTATTTGTGATAAAAACATCTAGCAGCTGATTCTCCAAACCATGCAGACCCATGTTGTAATGCAAATCATTTTTAAATAGTTAATTTATGTACACCTGGTCATAACATGCATGCAGCTTGAATAAATCAGCTCTGTTTCCCCAAATAAATTTCCATATATTGTGTTTAATTGGTGATATGCACCGCTCTAACAATGCAGCCTATTTTTCATAAAGTATTATTCATTTGCATGTTGAAAATGAACATTATATATAATGCTTTATTCATGTAAAAATGTAAGGATTTTTTTATTAAATACTAGCATATGTTTCATGTAAAATAAATAACATTTCAATGTTTAACAAATATTTGTTAAGAAAAAAAGAAAAGATGGGCTATTTCTCAATCTTTTCTTTCTGGTTAAATGTTGTCCCTGCATCTGACTCTGTGCAAGCCGAGTAGTGGGGGCTACAGGAGCAGAAGAATGTGTTGTGGCTGCTGTCCCATATGGCTTTGCTTCATCAGGTCCAGATGAGTGCCTGGTCAATGTCTGGGGCTTGGAGGACCATCCTATTCAGGGTCCTAGACTGGGATTCCCAAATGTTTGATTTGTGAACAAATAACATAAATCTCAGCAATAATAATATAATAAAAAAGTAGAATGTATAAATATAAATATGAAAACAATAACATATAGTTAATAAAAAAAAGAATGAAGCATGAAATAAAATAATGTTATATCTATATAAATACTTATATATGCTTAATCCAAATCCAGAGCCACTGAGTAGATGCAAAGTGTTTGTTCTTTGCTAGGCATTGAGACTTGCACTGAAGAGTAACGTGGAATCCCCGACAGGCACTGTAGCACTTCCTTAACTCTGTTGCTATATCAGACCTATAACAAAAGGACAAAAGAGAGCTAGAAAACAGATATAAACAGAGAACAAAGAATGGAGAGAGAGGAGAGAGTTATCCATAAAATAGAGCACAAAAGAGGAAAGGCAAAATAAAACAGATATATACAAACACAATATAATAATCATAATACATACAGTAACATAAAACTCAGATGAATTTAAGAACAAGAAATCATCAATGGGCACCTAATGTAAATTAAATGGCCCACTAAAATATAATCAAACTGCGCTGAAAGCATCCTAAATTGAAGTCATCATTCACACCACAAGGGGTTAAGATTTTCAGTCTATAAATCCAATTTTCTAACTGTGGTAAACATTTATCCCGATCACCTCCTATCCTAATGAGTGGAATACCTGAGAGATGGTCGGAGCTTGAATTGGATGGATGTGTGTGCACTCGACCTTGGCATGCCCTTTACATTGCCTACATGCATACACCCCTTCCCTTTCCCATTCCGCACTTTAAATCATAGGCAGTCGGAAGTGTCTTTTGCATTTGAAAATTAATTACATGCACTTTTGTTCACTGGCGTATAGTCCATTTCTCAGGATGCACAGAGCAATTTTTTGCAAGATACTGCACCTATTGAGATTTACATTCCTTAATAATTCAGGCCCGCTATGCTCCACGTACCCTTACCACTAGCTGTGCATAACTCCTCCATGCAAGCACAGACACCTGTTACCCGCGAGCACATATATTTGCTTATTGACTTTATTATTTGGTTAGCTACTTGCTACATCAATCTAAATGACCTTTCTGCTCTGTAAGTAACCACTGTATATTCATGTTATTGTGACAATCAGACTCATTTTCAAACATCCACAGAACATTGACAATTACCACAATTATCTCCAATTAATTTGAACTTTTAAGTAACTTTACTAATAACCACAACATGAAAACACAGAGTGATCATTAGCACCCTACATATGCAGCCGACTGATCAATTGATGGCTGCACCCCACAGGCTAATGAAATCCATGGAAACATTCCCTAGATACAGCTGAAGAAATCAACTGACCAATGATGAAACGTTTTGGGAAACGTCCTCTCAACATTTGCTCCATGATCCTGTTGCTGAGACATCTACACCTGCCTAGGAGAGCTACTCTGGAATTATTGGATGGAGCAATAAACCAGAATAGGACAACCCGCACAGGGAAGACTGACAAACTGACAGACTCATTTGACTTGACTACATTTAACTACTAATAAAACATTGGAATAAACTTCTTTATTTCTTGCTTTTTCCTTCTACTCCAGTCTGGACTATGTATAATTACAGACAACACATGCAGAAGAAGAGACCAATGCAAGAACACAGCAGAGATCACTAACAGGACACCTGTCAATCCCATTGAACGCAAACACATAAGCACCTAAATGTGAGTGGAATTTTTCCTTATTACATACGATCACTTTATTAGACATACACATATATCAGAGATCAAGACACTGTGATTTCTTGGGCAGATCCTTTAAGATCTGGCTTCCGACCGTTGAATCAGTTGCCGACATGTCTGGACGGACTTGCTCACCCAGGACCACTTTGAACAGTGGGAAGTCTCGTCCCTGAATAAGCGGACATGGCGGCTTAGGCACTTATGCAGCCACCACCATAATCGTATCGTTTTTAGGTGTCACTGACAAAAGAATTCTCTCATATTCCTAAGTCGTCCGATTTATATAAAGGATTTTCGTGGGCATGGGCAACCGGGTTGAAAATATGAAACGTTGTTTAATGTGTTTTTAAAAGTTAATTTAATATTATTATGTTAATAAAGTTTTTGTTGCTTAAATCTGCTTCCATTGATTAGATTCATTTAACCTAATTAAGTGAAAGAATATTAAAAAGTGTGATTAATGTGAGATTTTAGTGCTGCGGTCACAGTACACTACACCTATACATAATAAGGTAGTAACAGTTGATGTAGCCATCTTACCAAAGAAGGAGTCTCAGAAAAGTTTATATAGAAAAGCATCAAGTTTATTGATTTCCATGTAAATGGACTACCAAGTCTTAATCGCATCACAAGGTAAAGATTGTACATTTTCAGATAAGTTTTAAAACCAATAATCTTGGCACCCTTCACAAAGGGGTGTTAAAACTTAGTATTTACATTGCTTGGGTAAATATTAATTATGTGCACCTCCGCCGAAATAGCAATCACAAGGGGGCACATTTATCAATGTTTGCATAAAGTGAAAAATAGTTTTCAATCCTTATCGCATTGATAAGGATTGAACTATTTTTTCAAATTTATGAAGAACGCAACACAGAAACAGCAGTTCCTATAAACTGCTGTTTCTGTGATAAAAAAATACTTACCACTGCCTCTTCTGGATCTTCTTCTTCTCTGCTTTGTTTCTTTTCTTACTGCAACTGCTCATGTGCAGTTCGAAGACCTGGGCATGCGCACAAACATCTCTGCTCTTTCTCTGCAACTATAGTTGCAGAGAGAGAGCGATGAGTGACAGGGAGGGATCATGTGATCCCTCCACACATGCGCTAGCTGACAGCACTGAAATTTTTCAATTATGATAATGTACGCCAGCTTCAGCTGGTGCACATTAGCATAACAATTTACCGAAAAAAACTTTTTTCGGAACTTGTTAGATTGCGAAAGGGAGCCGTCACCATACTATTGAATGGTGACTGCCCCCAAAAACAAAACAGAATGCAAAGCACCAGATATCCACGATATCTGTTGCGATGCACCGTTCATAAATATGCGGGACACTACAAGTGGCGTGAAATTTACGGTAAGTGTCTGAAAGTGTAACATCACTACTTGTTAAATATGCCCCAAGGTGCCTTAACTCTGGGGTATGGAGACATTCTTTCTTTTATCAATATTGCTTGATAATCACTGGTACTAGTCAGCACATATTTGCATAATCACATTCCTAGAAGCAAAAATGAACATATTGCATAAACAAATTCATCTCTTATAAAACCAAGAATATAAAAAAGACAGACCTATGTACATCATGGCTGCTAATCTCCATTCCTACATCAGTCCTCCTATTCCCTCAGTCATTTCGCCCTTCCAATCGTGCGACCATGACTTGTATGCAGTTGTGTTCTCTGGCATAAGTCTCCTTCTGGCGCATGGGCAGAGCGATTTAATGCAAGATACGGCACGTAAATGGACTTATGTTTCAAGATGAATCAGGCCCAGTGTTTCTAGGAAGTGCCTATAAACAGTTTAAATAGATAGCACACAATTTGGTGGCTAGTGTAGAGAATCATGGGGCTTACCAATAGGCCCTAATCAATTGAGCCATAGCTGTCTTTGAGAAGGGCATTAAACCATGACTATTTTGGGACAAAGCAGGGTACAAACTTTTAGGTGCAACAGGCTTACCCTCCTTAATGCACAATCCTCGTGGTCTTGTTCACATCCTTAATGCTACCAGCCAAAGACTTCATATAGAAAACAAACTTTTACATAGTAATTAACATTTGCACATCAGGTATTACAATAACGGTCATCATTTCACATTTTGTTCTTTTAATCACTTTTTTGCTGTTGACATTGCAGCTTTGTCAGCTCTGTTATTACATTTAGATACCACATGAGTGTTTGTGGTGTGTGTCTGACATTTCATAATGTTTAAAGATGTTGGTAGAATTAATGCACTCAACAGTTCTTACACAGCTTTAGCATGTGCAATAGGTGCACCATTTGATGTGAGAAAGTTTCTCATTTTCCACAAGGCCCCCAAAATCATGAACTACGTTGAATGTGTACCTGGAGTCTATGTATATATTTAGCAAATTGGCAGACTCTAGTGAGTACTGTATGTTCTGCCATCTGTGCTGAATGTGAAGATAGTGTCCATGACTTTGTTGTCAGTGATCACACATATAAGACACCTTGTTCAAACCTGTGACTACTCCCATCAAAAAACAGAGTAAAATCAGCAATGGGATGTCAACAAGATCTGGAACAACTTTGTTCAACAATTTGTAGACAATCATGATGTATACGCCCAACTTCTCGTCATCCTCAGGAAGAGGCAGAAGTAGAGCAGTATTGCACATCTTTACAAAATAATGTTGGACTGAAAGAGCAAATTGAGTTCCAATCTTGTAAGCTTCGCAGTGTAGATGTATTATGTCTATTTACAAGTGAGCAGTGCTTCTACTGCAGATTTCCCAATTAACAGTGCAGCTGTTGAAACAGCTCTAAGACATGCAGGCAAAGCCCTAGCGACAGATTCTGGGGGTGGGGGGGGGGTTGTAATATGTCACAGGCCTTTGTTTGTCACCAAGTGTCTGTGTAGGAACCCTTGATGCATGTCCTAATTGTTCAAGTGTGAAAAGTGAGAATGGTTTGTCATATGTTGAAACTCCAAGTACAGGTGAACTGGAAAGAGCTTTTTGAGTGTGGCAAAACATTCCTTTGTTTCTGCAATATGTATGACTGTATCTGGTGCTGTGCCTTTTGTAAGGTCGTAGATATTGAGGCTTATGAGAGAGATTAGGAATGCACTGCCTGCAGTATCACACCATTCCTAAAATAGCTCTAACTTGTTTTTTGTTTTTGGGAAGCTGTACGACCTACACCACTTCCATCCTGTTAGTAGTGTGAGAGATATACATTTTATGAGCTTCTTGTATTAATGCATTTTGTATAATTACTGCTGAAAGAAGGATGGTCTGCAGTCTTGCAGACCATTCTCTATGACCTTTGCCTTACATTTCTTTTCTCTTCGTCAACATGTTTCTTCTCAAGAATGTGCACATCAAGCAACTTCTGTTCCAGGAATCCACAACCCCCACCTAAGACCTATGTGACTGAGATAAGGACATCTGCTTTCTGTCATGACCACAAACTGCTGACATGTACAAGCTGCTTTCACAAACCTTGTATTTCTTATCTCCTCTTTCTGTTTTACTATGTATAAATAAAGCTACTCTGACTTAGGGCTGGTCAGAACCAGATGGAGCTTCAGCCTAATATCTGAACTTGTCTGTCTCTCTATCGATCGATACCCACAAGGTATAGCAGCCGGAGTTCAGGAGAAAGGACCCGTTTAGGTCATCTCTGACAGTTGTGAGGTGTATACTGTATATCCATGTGAAAAACAATGACCAGTGAATTCAAACTTTTATGGCACAACTGCAAGTTGTCTTTACAAACTTTGCGTCCTCTCTGAGCCAAGAAACAGAGGAGAGCCACTGTGTCCTGATGGGACATTTGTAAGCTTAGCGAACACAGCAAAAGGTCATCCACTTATTGCATCAGTGTGGATCCACCTGGGGCCTGATTCATTAAGGATCTTAACTTAAGAAACTTATTATTTCAGTCTCCTGGACAAAACCATGTTACAATGCAAGGGGTGCAAATTAGTATTCTGTTTTGCACATAAGTTAAATACTGACTGTTTTTTTCATGTAGCACACAAATATCAACTTTAAATTTCAGTGTACAAATAAATAAGCTATCAAGTATTTCTGTGCTACATGAAAAAACAGTCAGTATTTAACTTATGTGCAAAACAGAATACTAATTTGCACCCCTTGCAATGTAACATGGTTTTGTCCAGGAGACAAAGCTTGACTAAAGATTGTGGGACTAGCAGAATAGCCCTGAGGAATATTGACGCCCCCTGTAGGTGAATGCAAACAGAACTTGGCTATCTGGATGCAGGGGAATGCTGAAAAATGCAGAACATAAGTCAATTATAGAAGAATGTGTGCTATTTTCTGGTACCTGCATCAAAATGCATCCCTGGTGTATGGAGACATTCTTTCTCTTATCAATGTTTCTAGCTAATCACTGGTACTAGTCAGTATGTACTTACCTAAGAATATTCCTTAAAGCAAGAAGGTACATTTTGCATAAACATATTCTTCTCTTAAAAAAACATTCAGAAAAAAGCCAGATCATTGCTGCGAAACACCATTTTGTATCCAGTATGTTTTTAAATTTCCATACAGTCTAAGTAAAAAAAATGTTTTTGTTTACAAGTAAAGCAGTTGAGGAACTTTTACAATGCAGAATATATCAAACCAATCAGTACATACGAATTAAGGTGATAATAGTTACGGAAAGACAACTTGTTATTCTTTGGTTATGGAGATATCTCAGTAGAGAAGACATACATGCTGTTAATGTAACGTTACTGTATTCATGGATAATCTGTTATATGGGGTTCTTTCTAAATGGGTGTAGTACCAATTAGCGGTACTGACTACCCTGACATAAGAGAGAACGACATGAGGAGGCCGATTGAGTACTACACCGACCTGTAAAAAAAAACTACTTACCGCAATCAAGATTACTTCACATCCCTATAAGCTCTCTTGCCGACTGGAGAAAATGACGTCATCAGACTCAGCGACTTGGCTTAAAGCGGTGCTGGACGAACCCGTCTGTCATTTATGTCCTGTAAGTATTATGTTAGGGGTTAGGGGTGTTAGGGATATTAGGGTTAGGAGTTAGGGTAAACCGCAACCCTAATTCTAAACCTAACCCTATCCTTAACCCCTAAAATAATACAGGACAAAAATGAAAGGCGGGTCCGTCCCGTGCCGCTTTAAGCCAAGCCGCTGAGTTGGATGACATCATATTCTCCAGTCGGCAAGAGAGCGAATCGTGATGTGACGTAATCTTGATCCCAATAAGTAGTTTTTTTTACAGGTCGGTGTAGTACTTAATCGGCCTCCTCATGTCATTCTCTTCTCTGTCTGGGTAATCAGTAACGTGAAACTGACTACCACCGTTCTAAATGTCAGCTGCTGGAGTTGTGTAAGTGTTATTGACACCACAGAAAAAACTGATACATTTGAAATATACATTTTTATGTGCATCTTTTTTTTTATACATATGTTCTGAAACCTATGTCTACATCAGCCTCTAAGTGGTTATTACAGAAATGAATTAGGTTTTGTAAAATTAAAGGGCAGTGTTGTAAGATGAAAGGATTTACCATGCTCTATCTGAACGTATATATTATTACTTTTTCAACTTTCAGATCAGTCCCCTGTCAGGTGTTTCTCTGCTGAGTAACCAGAAAATGTTTCCATCTTTCTTCAGGACTGTTCCAAGTGATAAAGTGCAGTCCATGGGACTGGCTCAGCTTGTTTTGAGCTTTGGCTGGACTTGGATAGGCCTCCTGGCTACAGACAATGATTTTGGTCTTCTAGGAATTCAGCCAATAAAACAAGAAATAATCAAGGCTGGAGCATGTGTAGCTTTTACCGAAAATATTCGTCTAGGTCAACCAAATAACAATGCTCAACAAATAGTCAGGGTTATTAAGAAGTCATCAGTTAAGGTGGTCGTTGTATTTTCTTTTGAAACTGATTTTGTTCCTATTGTGAATGAAATGTTGAAACAGAACATCACAGGGAGGATTTTTATTGGAAATGCAGGTTGGTCAAGGTCCTCCTTATTATCAGAAGCAAAATATTTTCAGATCTTATCTGGAGCTCTTGGCTTAGCTGCTAATGATTATGTGGTCCCAGGATTAAGTACGTTTCTCAGCAAGATACATCCCTCAGAGTCTATGCAGGGAAATTGGGTGAATTTGTTTTGGGAAAAAGTTTTCAACTGCAAATTTCTTTATGGAAAAAACCTTACTGGTTCTTTGGAGGCCACAGTAAAAGAATGCACAGGAGAAGAAAGTTTAGATGATGTCAAGAACAGCTCCACCTTCATAAGCAGCTTAAAATTTACTTATTATATATATAATTCTTTAAATGTTTTAGTTAAAGCTTTGGAAGATCTGAAAAACTGCAAGGAGTTTGAAGGGCCATTTTCTTACAGAAGCTGTGCAGATATTTGGACTTTCAAACCATGGCAGGTAATATAATGTCTAAGAATTAGAAGGGAAAAATAATTAGGTCTTATATATATTGAGAGCCTGATTTATTAAGGAACGCAATCTGAACACATGTTTGAAAAATTGCACGCTATCTGGATGCAGATCTGCCTGTATTCCAATACAAGCGGATCTCAAGAAATGTTTCCATTTGAATATGGGTATACGGTCTTGCTGTACGTTATTTGCCTTATGTAAACAGATTGAGCGGACTGCAGGATATGTACAATGCATATGGGCAATAAAAAGTTCAGAACACATGTGGGAAAAAAACATATTAAATACATTAACAGCTCAATACTATAATCATTAATAAAAATACATTTTAAAAAATAATAATTTGTGGAGTAATATGTAGAATTATTTTAGTGTTCTGCTACTGTCAACAGATGATCTTTTTCCCTTATGACTCTTTACAGCTCACACACTATATCAGGAGAGTCAGCCTCTCCCTAAGCAGTGGTCATTACATTTACTTTGACAAGAATGGAGACCCACCTGCAGTCTATAGTATTGTGAACTGGCAAATGAGTCCAGAAGGGACTATAAAGCAAATTCAGATTGGCAATTATAGTTCTACAGCAATTCCTGATCAAGCTGTGACCATCAACTCAAGTTTGTTGCTTTGGCCTATGGGAGGTCAACAGGTGAGACTCCAGATGAAACTACAGCTCATCTGTAGAGGTGTATTCTTCCGCATATGTTTATCTGCTAATCATCTATGTGAAAGGAGTGAGCAACTACCTTCAGCCTTCTGCTGTTACTGTGGAAGACAACTCAAAGCATGCATGTTAAACTTAATTTTATTACGTTTACTTTGTAACACGTCTCAGACCTGTATGTAACTGAACCTAGGTGCAGTGCTACACCTGTATGTAACTTGAACTGCAGCCTTTTGCTTCCAGACTGTCACTCAAATAGTTTATTCCTTCCTTATACCTGTTCACACTGCCTCAAAAACCTGGGTTAATGCCGGGGCAAGCTCAGATGACCCTTTTTGAGGATCAGTGTGAACGGGTCCTCTGATAATTCCCGGGTCATCCGACCTGGGAATTAGACCCGGGTCTTTTGGAGGGTTATTCCCGGGTCTGATCCGGGTAGCCTCCAGTCTGAACGGTGAGACCAAGGCTTTTTTAAAGTTTAAAAAAAAACATCATTTGAGGAGCCAATCATAGTTCCTTTTGTGATGTTGCCAGGGAGACCTGGGCAGACCCATGTTCAGTGTGAACAGGGTCTACCCAGGTATTTGCTAGGGTGTCCTGCACTGTCACCCGGCAAAATCCCGGGTTCATTAACCCAGGACATTGTCACGACGGCAGTGTGAGAGTGGTATTAGAGGCATGTAGCAAACCCATCTCTTTGTTAAAACGTATAAGATAATAATAATCACTTCTTATATAAAATGAAAGGTAAAGTAGTTAACGCTTGTATAAACGAAAGTGTAAAGTTTGTCGTTTTCAGCCCTTGAACTTAATAATAATAAAATTGTAAAATTCATCTCGATAAATGGGAATCCAATATCTGTAATTGTCTCTCCATAAGATGATAGTTTGAATGAAAAGAAGTTTAACTGCAGGGCCGACAATACTACAGCTCTCTGGTGGCTGAGAAGTCGTAGTGTAATGCAGTAACTCTGGCTATTTGTGTTTTGACTTTATGAATAAACGAGTCACATTAAAAGTATAGGGACAGGTCTGGTTTTCCTCTTATCAGCTGGAGAACTTAAGTCCATTTGGTTGGAGTAAAAATGTGTGAACCTACACATAAAATCGGGAACACCTCCCTAACTAAATATCCCTACTCCACTGAAATGAAAGCAGTGAAGTAGAGAAACACACACCAAAAATGCAGATTGACACAAATACACAGTACCTATATAAATACCAATATGAGACATATTACTGATACATATTTACTGTACAAAAGATAACACTGAGATACAGATATACACATTATTATTATTATTATTAATTTTTATTTATAGGGCGCCACAAAGTATCCGTAGCGCCGTACAAGGACAAACAATGGCACAGTACAAGGTGAAACAGCACAGTACAAGTAACAGTAAGCACTATAACTCTGGGGGCTCAGGCTCAGCTAACGAGAGGGAGGGGAAAAGTCAGTACTGGCAGGTAACTTTGGCCCAAGAGGGTGGGCACGGATGACAGGTTAAGAGCCACTGAGGGGAGCAGAGAGAAGCGAGAGGAGACAGAGGGCAGAAGGACCAAGAGGAGGAGAGATGAGTAGCTGGAGAGCGCAGTTAAAAGTGATGGAAACAGGAGGTAGGAGAGCCCTGCTCAAAGGAGCGAACAATCTAAAGGGAGGGGAGGACAGACAGACACAAGGATGAGACAGAGAGACGGAGATGGAGTCGAGGAAGGGGGAGAAGGGAAGAAGGCATGAGAGAGAGAGGTAGCTGACCGGTGGTAGGTTAGGCATGAGACTGGAAGGCTTTTAACACATATTAATAAACATATTAATAAACACACAGTGATATATATACATGAACACCATCACTCATACAAATACACATTCACAGTGGAAATCACATCCGAATTCAAAGGGAGACACGGACAGTGAGACATACTCTCAATACTCTTTAGGCTTTCATTGTGGTCTATGCTCTGTTAGGTTAATAGTCAGTTTTTTATATTCTGACACCTGTTCGAAGCCCAGGAGCATCCAGATATGCAAATAGCATATTTGTGTATCTATCAGTTCTATACTTTGCATGCCAGCCTGGATAGGCCTATTCAATCCATAGAGTCCAATAATAAGTACCCAGGGGGGAACTAGTGCATAAACGAACTAGTATGTAATTAGAATGGTAGGCTTTCTTTATTGCTTGTTTCTACTAGACTTGAACATTAAAATGTTTATTTTTGTTTTTTAAAGAACATTAATATAATAAAATGTCCTATTATCCGCAGGTCCCTCGTTCGGTCTGCAGTGAGAGTTGTCCTCCAGGATTCAGGAAGGCTGCTAGAGCAGGACAACCTGTGTGTTGCTTTGATTGTGTCCAGTGTCTACAAGGAGCAATATCTAACCAGACAGGTTGCCATGTGTGACCATATTCTATCTTGTATCATGACTTCCAAACCACCTACTAGTATGAGGGCTTGTAAGGAGCCTTCACCAACCCAACTGATTACCATTTATACTCTGACCAATTAAGGATTGTACATGTAGATGTGACAGGAGAAATATGATCAGTCTGATAGGAGATTTTTAATAGATTGCATTTTATTATTTTAATGAAGTTTATAAAAAGTAATGATTCTTTTGTCTCGTAAAATGTTAGAGTATGGTCTGTTGTTAACATTACATCGTGATGAACACATGGATATTGACTATCATCATCGTCATCAACATCATCATCATCATCACCATTTATTTATATAGCACCACCAATTCCGTAGCGCTGTACAGAGAACTCATTCACATCAGTCCCTGCCCCTTTTGAGCTTACAGTCTAAATTCTCTAATATACACACAGACTATTATACAGGTGAAAGAAGTAACTGGACAGTGAATGACTGCAATTATCAGCTCTAAAACAGTCCATTACTGACACAAATCAGCAGAAAGAGCAGCGCCTTCTGTGGCACAACATAGCTATTGGAATGTGGCCATCGCCCTATACGCATTGACTCTATCTTTTTGTTGGTTTATGATTGATAATAACTTGGAGCTGAGTGCTCCAGTAGTGAGGCTGAGACATTGCTGCAGGAAAGGCTTTTTGTTTTGGTTTTGGCAAAACCGCCTTTGTGTGTTTTGGTTTTGGCTTTGGGTCCCAATTTTTTTTCTAAAATCCCTATTTTTTTTTGCTAAAATCACATAATTTGGCTCTTTTTTTGTTCCGACATTATTATTAACCTCAATAACATTCATTTCCAGTCATTTCCAGTCAATTATTGCCAAGTGACAAGAACACTGCAACCCCTCCTGTTTCTGTGTGAGCAATGGCACTGAGCAATGTCACTGGAGAATGGAGATTGACAAAAACACTGCTACACCTGTTTCTGTGTGAGCAATGGCACTGGATCTCCTGGGGAGGGAGGCACTTATGTAATCTAAAACCCGCGAGATACGACCACGCAATGATGATGTTTTGCCTTAATTCAGATCCGAGGACGCTCGAAAATACCGAGCCGGTTCGGGATCCCTTAGGTTCGGGTGGGTTCAGTTTTCAGAAAACCGAGCATCTCTATTATAGCCAAATTCAACAAACAAAGTGGATAATCTGTTGATTCAGCAACTCATTGGTGCTTCAGCACAATGTAGTTTCTAACTCTCAGTTCAAAGGCTTTCCATAATCATTCAAATTAATGTAGTGGTATTTCCAGCCTGAAAAATCTAAAGATCATGTGACATTGAGATACTGTGCCATGTCAATTCCTGTTGGTTCTACTAACACATTCAAAGCATTTGTTTAAATTACACTTGTGTCACGGGCACTAGGAGTCTTTACCCAGGGATCACCAGGTGATAGGCTTACCAGAGCAGTATAGGTGGTAATATGGTACTCTGGTAGCAGGGTGATCACGGAACAGGAAATAGCAGATGATGAGATGCTCAGGAAAGTCTATGACTAGCAGCACTGGCAATATGGAGGTAGTAATACACGAGGAACTGTATGGACAAAGGACACGTGAAGGTAGTCAGTGGTCTGCGGTAGCAAGTTGTACCACTGCTATAGTGAGGAGGAATGTCCAACAGAAACGAGGAGGTGATGAGAGTCAGCGGTCTGCGGATAGCAAGTTGTACCGCTGTCTGAGTGAAGGAATGGAATCCAAGTGGAGGTATCCGGGGAGTCAGTGGTCTGCGTTAGCAAGTTGTACCACTGCTATGTGAGAGGATACTGGAACAGGTGAAACTGTAAACAGGAGTCAGTGGTCTGCCACTAGCAAGTTGTACTACTGAATATATATGTGAGGAGGTGCACGGGGAGAGACTGCAATACAATATATACACGGGCACCTTGACTTTGATCCACAGTAATATGCACAATATAAATGTATAAATGACTGAACAACACTGCCAATATAGAAAGTCTCTTGAAGTAATCCAGCATGAGATAACACAGTCAATGATGGCAGTAGAGTCAGCAGATAGTACACTCCAGAGGAGAACCAACACAGTCAATGATGGCAATAGACTCAGCGGATAGTACACTCCAGAGGAGAACCAACACAGTCCAGCAAGGTATGCAATACACAGCACAGTCAATGGGAAGTATGCATACCGTGGTTCAGGAGAAGGCAGTCAGACAGGAGTGCAGAGATACCTGAAGGGCAGGAGGCCAGCAGGATACAAGTCCCTGGATGGGTGAAGCAGGGGTCTAGCAGGTGCAGCGCACAGGTAGGTAGACCAGCAGGGAACACAGGAAGGCGTGGAGAGCGGATCAGCAGTAGATGGATGAGTAGCGCTGAGAAGTAACAGCAGCGGGTCTCTGCGGGAACACGGAGGTAACCAATAGCAACCAGCAGGTGCAGTAACGATGGGACACCGGAGCAGAGTTGAACTGGAACAGATGATCACGGAGAGTAGCGGGTAGCAATAGTGGCAGCAGACTCAAGGAAACACGGTAGCGTAGACAAGGACTGAAGACTGAAGCGCACAGAGGCAGCGGATAGGAATCAGCTAAACAGTCACGATGAAACACAGACGGGTTGCAGGTTGAAGACTGTAGTGCACGGAGGCAGCGGGTAGGAATCAGCTAGCAGTCACGATGATGAAACACAGACGAGTTGCAGGTTGAAGACTGTAGTGCACAGAGGCAGCGGATAGGAATCAGCCAAACAGTCACGATGATGAAACACAGACGAGTTGCAGGTTGAAGCCTGTAGTGCACGGAGGCAGCGGATAGGAATCAGCTGGCAGTCACAATCATGAACAGGTGAGTGGATGTGGTTGAAGCCTGTAATGCACGGAGGCAGCGGATAGGCATCAGCTAACAGTCCCAATGATACATGGTAGAGTTGAAGTGATTAGAAGACTGTAGTGCACGGAGGCAGCGGATAGGAATCAGCTCACAGTCACGATGATACAGTAGATGGTAGAAGTGGTATGGGAACCACAGTAGCAGAAGTGGTTTGGAAACCACAGAGGTAGAAGTGGTTTGGAAACCACAGGAATCAGCAGGGCTGAATAAACAAGGAAACACAGGAACACCTTCAGAGACTCATGGGGAATGAGACTCCAAGATCAGGCAATGTGGTGATGACCACAGGTGCTTAATATAGGGAGGTTGCCTGATCTGCCAATTAAGTTAAAGGAACATACACTGGAGGTATAGAAAGGGCTGCGCATGCGCAGTCCCTCAGGATGGAGGACGGCCACGGTTCCTAAATGTCCGGGAAGAAGCACTCACAGTCCGGTGAGTGACAGTACCCCCCCTTTTAAAGGTGGGCACAGAACGCCTGGAACCGGGCTTGTCCGGATTTTTGGAATAAAACTTCTTCAGAAGGGCAGGAGCATTAAGATCTTCAGCTTTGATCCATGAACGCTCTTCAGGACCAAAGCCCTTCCAATGAACGAGGAAACGGAGGACTCCTCGCGAAATTTTTGCATCCAATACCTCAGTAATCTCGAAATCCTCCTCCTGATGAACTTGAACTGGCTGCGGTGCTGAGGAAGGAGTCGAGAAACGGTTGATGATAAGAGGTTTGAGCAAGGACACATGGAAGGCATTGGAGATCCGAAGATTCTTAGGAAGAAGAAGTTTAACACATACTGGATTGATAACTTGAATGATCCTATATGGACCAATAAAACGAGGGGCGAATTTCATAGATGGAACCTTCAAACGAATATTTTTGGTAGATAACCAGACACGATCTCCAATTTTTAGTGGTGGAATAGCCCGCCTCTTCTTATCTGCGAAAGACTTATATTTGTTAGATGTCTTCTTTAAACAGGTTTTGACCTGAGACCAGATATTTTTGAAGGTCTGACAAGCAGTCTCCACAGCAGGAACTTGGGTGGGCGGGAGGGCAGGAAATTCCGGAAAAGACGGATGGTGACCGTAGACCACAAAGAATGGAGTTTTGGATGATGACTCATGGTACATGTTGTTATGGGCGAATTCAGCCCAAGGGAGCAATTCTACCCAGTTGTCTTGGTTGGCTGAAGAGAACATCCTAATAAAAGTCTCAAGATCTTGATTGACTCGTTCCGTTTGTCCGTTAGATTGCGGATGGTAAGACGATGAGAGTGCTAATCGTATGCCCAAGGTTTTACAAAGGGCCCGCCAGAATCTGGAAACGAATTGTACTCCTCTATCTGACACAATCTCAGACGGACATCCATGGATGCGGAAGATTTCTTTAATGAAATGTTCAGCCAGAGTAGACGAGGAAGGTAAACTGGACAGAGGGACGAAATGAGCCATCTTCGAAAATCTGTCTACCACTACCCAAATAGTATTGTGATTCTTACTTGGTGGCAAATCAGTAACGAAATCCATACTAATATGGGTCCAAGGCTTGGACGGAATGGGTAGTGGTCGCAGCAACCCTGCTGGAGTTCTGCGGGAGGATTTGAACTGAGAACATAAATCACAGGAAGCAATAAACTCTTTGACGTCTCTCCTCATTGAAGGCCACCAGTAACTACGAGAGAGAATCTCAAAGGTCTTATGTTCACCGGCGTGTCCAGAAAAACGAGAGGCATGGAACCACGAAAGGATTTTCCTCCTCAGAGTAGGAGGCACGAGGGTCTTCCCAAATGGTAGCATTTTGGTGGATGAAGCAGCCAGAGAAATACATTTGGGGTCTAGAATAGCATGGTTGGGAACCTCTTCTACATCAGAGGACGTCACAAAAGCTCGAGATAGAGCGTCAGCTTTCTTGTTCTTAGCAGCTGGTTTGAAGGTTATAATTAATTCAAAACGGGAAAAGAAAAGAGACCATCTTGCTTGACGAGGGTTCAAGCATTGAGCAGATTGCAAATATGACAAGTTCTTATGATCCGTGAAGATCGTCACCGGATGGCGAGCTCCTTCCAACAAGTATCTCCATTCCTCTAATGCAGCTTTGATGGCCAGCAACTCCTTGTCCCCGATAGTATAGTTTTTCTCTGCGGGCAGAAGACCCCGAGAGTAGAAGGCACAAGGATGTAATTTTTGTTGCTCCGAGCGTTGGGAGAGAATAGCTCCTAAGCCCACATTAGAGGCATCTACTTCTAGGAAGAAGGGGAGTGTCACATCAGGTTGTCGCAGAATGGGAGCAGACGAGAAGGACTCTTTGAGGATTTGAAAGGCTTGGAGAGCCTCAGATGACCATTGCTTAGTATTAGCCCCTTTCCGAGTTAAGGCCACAATGGGAGATGCAATGGATGAGAAGTCTTGAATGAAGCGTCTATAGTAATTGGCAAAACCTAAAAAACGCTGGATGGCACGAAGAGTAGTTGGCTGAGGCCAATGTAGTACAGCATTTACTTTGTCTGGATCCATCTTCAGGCCAACTCCGGAAACTATATACCCCAAGAATGGAATCTGGGGTAACTCGAATGAACATTTTTCCAATTTACAGAACAACGAGTTTTTCCGTAGTCTGGAGAGGACCTCTGCCACATGTTGGTGATGAGAAGGCAGGTCCTGTGAGAAGATCAATATGTCGTCCAGGTAGACAACGACACATACATATAATAAGTCCCGAAAGATCTCATTGATGAAACCCTGGAAAACCGCGGGGGCATTACACAGCCCGAAGGGCATTACTAAATATTCGTAATGCCCATCTCTGGTGTTAAACGCGGTCTTCCATTCGTCACCGGAACGGATTCTAATTAAATTGTAGGCACCACGAAGATCCAACTTAGTAAATATCCGAGCTCCCTTGATGCGATCAAATAGCTCAGTGATCAGCGGAATGGGATACCGATTCTTGATAGTAATGGCGTTGAGTCCACGAAAATCTATACAAGGGCGTAATGATCCATCCTTCTTTTTGACGAAGAAGAACCCAGCTCCAGCGGGAGAGGTGGAAGGTCGAATGAACCCACGCTGGAGATTCTCCTGTATGTACTCAGATGTGGCTTGAGTTTCAGGTAACGAGAGAGGATAGACCCGACCCCTGGGAGGAGTCTTGCCAGGTAGAAGGTCGATCGGACAATCCCAAGAACGATGAGGAGGAAGACGTTCAGACTGAGCTTTATCAAACACATCGGCAAATGAAGCATACTGAGGAGGGAGTCCCGGGGAGGAAGATGAGATGGAAGATTGCTGTACTTTAAGAGGAATAACTTGAGAGAGACAACGATGGTGACATTCAGGCCCCCAAGACGTAACTTGAGGGGTGCGCCAGTCAATCTGGGGAGAGTGACATTGAAGCCATGGAAGGCCTAAGACAATCGGACTTGTCGTAACAGGAAGAATTAAAAACGAAATTTCTTCATGGTGTAGTACACCAATCTGAAGGGTTACTGGAGACGTACTCTGGGTGATGAGACCATTGATGAGACGTGATCCATCTATAGCCGTCACAGTAATGGGTGTTTTTAAAGTGATCACTGGTAGGGACCATTGATTCACTAGTGATTTAGAAATGAAATTTCCTGCTGCTCCGGAATCAATCAATGCCTGTGACTCAAAGGATTTGGTAGCAAAGGAAATCGTAACATCGAAAGCGCAGACTTTAGATTTCATAGACAATGGAGAGGACTCCAGGGACCCTAACTTCACCTCTCCAGAACTAGTTAGGGCCTGGCATTTCCCGATTTCTTAGGGCAAGAACTGAGCATATGTGTGGAATCAGCACAATAGATACAGAGTCTATTCTTTACTCTTCGTTTCCTCTCTTCTAAAGATAATTTGGAACGTCCTATCTCCATGGGAATCACAGAAGGTGAAACTGGACGAAATTGAGGGTTTAAACGAAGAGGTGCTTTAGCAGAAGTTGTTTTCTCAGATTCTCTTTCACGAAATCTCATGTCTACACGATGGCAAAGAGAGATCAAATCTTCTAGTGACGAAGGAAGCTCTTGGGTAGTCAGTGCATCTTTAATTTTATCGGAGAGCCCCTGCCAGAAGGCGGCAACTAATGCTTCAGTGTTCCACTGAAGTTCAGAGGCTAAGATCCTAAATTGAATGACATACTGTCCTACTGTATGGGAGCCTTGTCGCAAACGAAGAATGCTGGAAGCAGCAGAGGTCACACGACCTGGTTCATCGAACACACTTCGGAACGTGGAAATGAATTTGGCACTATCTTGTAGAATTGGATCGTTTCTTTCCCACAGAGGGGAGGCCCAAGCCAGGGCTTGTCCAGAAAACAATGAGATAAGATAGGCCACTCTGGAACGATGGGTAGAAAAATTTTGAGGTTGGAGTTCAAAATGGACTGAACATTGGTTAAGGAAACCTCTACAAGTTTTGGGGTCCCCGTCATATTTTGACGGAGTAGGCAGGTGAAGCGTAGGAACTGTAGACACCTGGGATGGCACTGGGGAAACGGAGGAAAGCACAGGAGCTCCAATATTAGCTGTAACAGTCTGTCCAGATGTTCCTTGGGAGGTTAATGATTGGTAACATTGAAGTAACAGCTGTTGGCGAGCATCCTGTTGCTCCACACGGCTGACCAGATGCTGCAGCATCTCTTTAGCAGTAGGTTCCGTATCTGGGTCTGTCATGGCCTGATCTTACTGTCACGGGCACTAGGAGTCTTTACCCAGGGATCACCAGGTGATAGGCTTACCAGAGCAGTATAGGTGGTAATATGGTACTCTGGTAGCAGGGTGATCACGGAACAGGAAATAGCAGATGATGAGATGCTCAGGAAAGTCTATGACTAGCAGCACTGGCAATATGGAGGTAGTAATACACGAGGAACTGTATGGACAAAGGACACGTGAAGGTAGTCAGTGGTCTGCGGTAGCAAGTTGTACCACTGCTATAGTGAGGAGGAATGTCCAACAGAAACGAGGAGGTGATGAGAGTCAGCGGTCTGCGGATAGCAAGTTGTACCGCTGTCTGAGTGAAGGAATGGAATCCAAGTGGAGGTATCCGGGGAGTCAGTGGTCTGCGTTAGCAAGTTGTACCACTGCTATGTGAGAGGATACTGGAACAGGTGAAACTGTAAACAGGAGTCAGTGGTCTGCCACTAGCAAGTTGTACTACTGAATATATATGTGAGGAGGTGCACGGGGAGAGACTGCAATACAATATATACACGGGCACCTTGACTTTGATCCACAGTAATATGCACAATATAAATGTATAAATGACTGAACAACACTGCCAATATAGAAAGTCTCTTGAAGTAATCCAGCATGAGATAACACAGTCAATGATGGCAGTAGAGTCAGCAGATAGTACACTCCAGAGGAGAACCAACACAGTCAATGATGGCAATAGACTCAGCGGATAGTACACTCCAGAGGAGAACCAACACAGTCCAGCAAGGTATGCAATACACAGCACAGTCAATGGGAAGTATGCATACCGTGGTTCAGGAGAAGGCAGTCAGACAGGAGTGCAGAGATACCTGAAGGGCAGGAGGCCAGCAGGATACAAGTCCCTGGATGGGTGAAGCAGGGGTCTAGCAGGTGCAGCGCACAGGTAGGTAGACCAGCAGGGAACACAGGAAGGCGTGGAGAGCGGATCAGCAGTAGATGGATGAGTAGCGCTGAGAAGTAACAGCAGCGGGTCTCTGCGGGAACACGGAGGTAACCAATAGCAACCAGCAGGTGCAGTAACGATGGGACACCGGAGCAGAGTTGAACTGGAACAGATGATCACGGAGAGTAGCGGGTAGCAATAGTGGCAGCAGACTCAAGGAAACACGGTAGCGTAGACAAGGACTGAAGACTGAAGCGCACAGAGGCAGCGGATAGGAATCAGCTAAACAGTCACGATGAAACACAGACGGGTTGCAGGTTGAAGACTGTAGTGCACGGAGGCAGCGGGTAGGAATCAGCTAGCAGTCACGATGATGAAACACAGACGAGTTGCAGGTTGAAGACTGTAGTGCACAGAGGCAGCGGATAGGAATCAGCCAAACAGTCACGATGATGAAACACAGACGAGTTGCAGGTTGAAGCCTGTAGTGCACGGAGGCAGCGGATAGGAATCAGCTGGCAGTCACAATCATGAACAGGTGAGTGGATGTGGTTGAAGCCTGTAATGCACGGAGGCAGCGGATAGGCATCAGCTAACAGTCCCAATGATACATGGTAGAGTTGAAGTGATTAGAAGACTGTAGTGCACGGAGGCAGCGGATAGGAATCAGCTCACAGTCACGATGATACAGTAGATGGTAGAAGTGGTATGGGAACCACAGTAGCAGAAGTGGTTTGGAAACCACAGAGGTAGAAGTGGTTTGGAAACCACAGGAATCAGCAGGGCTGAATAAACAAGGAAACACAGGAACACCTTCAGAGACTCATGGGGAATGAGACTCCAAGATCAGGCAATGTGGTGATGACCACAGGTGCTTAATATAGGGAGGTTGCCTGATCTGCCAATTAAGTTAAAGGAACATACACTGGAGGTATAGAAAGGGCTGCGCATGCGCAGTCCCTCAGGATGGAGGACGGCCACGGTTCCTAAATGTCCGGGAAGAAGCACTCACAGTCCGGTGAGTGACAACTTGCTCCATCTTTAGCATTGTTTACTATATACATCTCACATGTGGCGATCTGCTTGGTTTAACTGTACCCTACTGAGAGAGGTGGAGTCTATCAAGGCAAAGGTGTTCACCAGGGACCCTGCAACGAGGTTTGGTCTTAGCTGCTTCTGTCCTGCAGGTTGCAGTCCTCCGAGTGGTACCAAGCGAGATTAATTGTACATAATGAAGGAATCTAGAAACAAGCAAGTACAGGTGGTGAAGATATGCTGGTGGTAGCGGAAGGAGTAGAGTAGATGAGCACCAGGCAGGTTTGGACAGTCGGAGTGAACGAGTACCTGGGAAGCTGTAAGGATGAAACCAGGTGATAACAATAACCTGCAGGCACAGGTAGTCAGGATATCCAAGTAAAGCTGAGAAGCTATTGTGCTGGATACCAGGCAGTAGCGATAGTCTGCAGGCACAGGTAGCACGGATGTCCAGTTAAGCTGGTAAGCTTGGAACTGGTTTCCAGTTGGTAGTGATAATCTGGAGGCCCAAGCTGTTTAGATGTCCAGGTAAAGCTGAGAAGTTTGTGCGCTGGATACCATGCAGTAGTGATAGTCTGCAGGCACAGTTAGCACAGATGCCCTGGTAAGCTGGGAATCTTGGAGCTGGATACCAGGCGGTAGTGATAGTTTACAGACCCAGGTAGCATGGATGTCCAGGAAAACTGGGAAGCTTGTAAAGCACAGGATATATGGAGTGGAACCAATTCTTATCAAGCAGAGGGAATTGAAGATCTGGCACCATTGAAGGAGAACAGGTGCCTTAAGTAGTTTAGGAGCCATAATTGATTATCTAATGGCTGTCAGGCAGAGATGATAAAAGACGGGTCTGCACATGCTCTGACCCGAATCCAAGATTGGCGGCTTCCATAGACATCCGTGGCACTCAGGGCAAAGGAGAGCAGGAAAGCACACCAGACCCCGACTGAGCGGTCTGTGGGTCTGGTGCATGACAATACATGTACTTTATAGAGTTCAGCAAATTTTTCTAAATTGTTCTGGCAATTTTTTGCCTCATACCACATTTGGTGGTAGATTTTCACACATTTCTTCAACAGAATTTGACCTTTCCCAGTCCTTCTCCAACCATATCACAGAGCATGCTCATTGACTCAGCTCTAGTCATAGTCTATTATTTCAACAAAATGCAATGTTATAAATGCAATTAAAAACTCAAAGAGTAATCCCTATAGGCGCTAATAATATAATAATAAAATTTGGAATAAAGCCACTGTCAGAAAGGATTGTGGATAATTCCAATGTAGATAAGTAAGTGACAAAATAAATAACAAATAAGAAACAAATGTGACTGCGCTAAATAATCAAAATTGAATAACAAATCTTTAAAACAAATATAATAGTTGCATTTGCTTTATACTATAACAATATTAGTTATGCAAAACAATCAGATAAAATACATATAAAGTTGTAAAGAACACACATAAAAATTGTATAGATTCATTATAAAGCGCTACGGAATTTACTGGCGCTATATAAATAAATGTTGATGATGATGATGCACCAAAATAATACTAAGGTGTGTAATGGATTCAAATCAATAAAGCCATATTAACATAATGCATCGATAATGTATATTTGTGCGTAAGAATTTAAAATGCCAATATTTTGATTCTCTTGTCTATAATCGTTTTCCATATCTAACAATGCTCAGATGTCAATATTATTGAAATGTGATCAACTTCTCACAATGCGATAGCTTGGAGGTGTGGCCTAGTAGCAAGGATTGTGTATGATGTGGTGAGGTCTGGAAAGGTTTAATATGACCGACAACAGGCAAAGAGGTAGTAGGCAAATACCTCTAATTTTTTCCTATCCAGCTTCGTTTTATTATTTCAACTAAACAAGTTATTTAGTATTGTTTGACTAAAATAATCTATTTAAATGTCTACATTCAACAAAATCTGCATAAAGTGAACATAAAACATTGGGTAATATATCTTATATAAATCTTATCATTTTAGTGGATGCAGGAAAATAATATTATATATTCAGTTTCAATGTTTCCTTTAACATTACTCAACACATTGTTGACATGCAGATGTGTAACGGTACCATATATGTTCTATCTTCCAGATTCAATTACCTGCATAAGGTGTCCTTGGGATCATTGGCCAAATCCTGAGAAATCTAGGTGTCTCCCAAAATCCATGGAGTTTCTGTCTTATCATGATGCATTGGGAGGAACTTTAGCTATAATCAGCATAATATCCTCACTTATTCCTGCTTTTATTCTGAAGCTTTTCATCTTGTACAGACAAACACCTATAGTGAGAGCCAATAATTACTCTCTAAGTTGTCTTCTACTGATGTCACTGTGTCTCTGCTTCTTGTGCTCTTTAGTATTTATAGGTTACCCCCACCAGCATAAATGTCTCCTACGTCAGGTATTATTTGGCCTGGCCTTCACTTTGTGTGTCTCAAGCATTTTGGCAAAAACTATCATGGTGGTGTTTGCTTTTATGGCCACTAGACCAGGCAGCAATCTGAGGAAATGGACCTCACCCCAAGTGTCCTACATGATTGTTTTTATCTGTTTCCTTCTACAATTCATCTTATGCATCAATTGGTTGTTCACAGCTTCTCCATTCCCACAATATAACATTAATACTAAACCTGAACTCATCATTGTTGAGTGTAATGAGGGATCACCTATCGCATTCTGGACCATGCTAGGTTATCTGTTTCTTCTGGCCACCATTAGTTTCATTGTAGCTTTCCTGGCTCGAAAACTTCCTGATAGGTTTAATGAGGCTCAGTTTATTACGTTCAGCATGTTGGCCTTCCTCAGTGTCTGGGTGGCTTTTATCCCAGCCTCCCTCAGTGCTCAGGGACAATACACTGTGGCAATGGAAATATTTGCTATTTTGGCATCCAGTTGGGCTCTGGTGATCTGCATGTTTCTTCCTAAATGTTTCATCATATTGTTCAGACCAGATAAGAACTGTCGACAACTCATGGGGAAAAATAAAGATTAAGATAAGATCCACATCTCTAATCAGAAACAAGATCAATAACAATGTAGTATATAGGAAAAATAGACAATTGATAAAATGTTAACATATAAAAATGGTTTAGCCCCTTGTTTAGACTTGTAGGTATCCAAATAATGTTTAATAATTATACTCTCTAGATTACCAATGATCTGAGAAAAATAAATGTTTTTGCTTTAAAAGCTTTATGGTTATTTCTATAATAAGTAATTTAAATGAAGTTTCAGAAACAACTGGTTAATTTGAATGAGACTAGATAATTATTTTGGGTTTATATTTTATCTTTACTTTGTCTTTGTGTTCAGTAACATGTTACTTATTGCTGTTCATAATACAGTGTTTTCTTATTTAATGAAATCAGTCCAAACAGCCTCAAGTTGCCTATGAAGAGTCTTACCTGGAGGCATGTAACAGATGGGCTCTGCAATTTATTTGGGTCTTGGATCCCTCCCACGGAAAGTTAAAACCTCACAACTGACTGAATAAAAGGCTGTTGAAAACTATTAAGGATAACATGATGCAGTTTCCCAAGGATTCATGCCCAGACTTGATGCTTATTTTCAAAATTGAGGATGCCACCTCATACTGCATCTGTTTATATGTGTGCTTCTATACAAGTAGATTTCAGAGAATAGGTGAGCATCTAAAGTGTTGTATGCTGAGAGTCTGATTAGGCTTGACAAGTAATTCCATCAGAAGCTAGTGGTGATGAAAAATTATTTAAGAAGTAAGTGGCAGGTGATTATGAGAGATGAAGAGGAGAGTATGTCACAGGCAAATCAGAGAAGGCAAGAGTTAGAATATTTGGAGACTAGTTGACGTTCCCAGCGTTGCCCGTGTTTAAATCTTCAAGGTTTCAAGCTACCAATGAGTTGAATATAACTGTCAACGTTTTAAAATAACTAGCAGCTTAGCAGATCTTCCAACACACTCATTAGGTGGCTGCCCGGTGTCGTTTTTGTTTTATATTAAATGTTATCCAAATTCATCCAGTGGAAGGTCAAGAACAGGATCCCTGGGTCCAAGTTCTGGCCAGTGTACACCAACAAAAGGTCTGATTGAGACCTCAATTCTCTAATATGTATTCTAGAATTCAATGTTACCAGTCTGTGAAATTTTCATCCAAATCCATCCAGTGGAAGGCTCAGGACAGGCTCCCCTGGTCAAATTTCTGCTCAGCGTATACCTACAAGAGGTCACTAACCCCTTTAAAACCTGGCCAAGATCCAAATTAACCACCTCACGTTGGTTAAATCCCAATCAGTGTAGAGTATGAAATATTTTTGCAAACATACACAACGAAACAAACAAACGTCTTCTTATATATATATAGATTTTTTTTCAAATCCATCCAGTGGAAGGCCCAGAACAGGCTCCCCGGGGCAAAATTCTGGCAAGCATATGCCAACAGGAGGTTTGCCTGGGACCTCAACCCCCTAGTTTGTCTTCAAGGATCCAATGTTACCAGTCTGTGAAGTTTTCGTACAAATCCATTTAGTGAAAGACTCAAAACAGGCTCCCCATGTCAATGCTCTGCCTATTACACACCAACGGGAGGTCCGATTGAGACCCAAAACCTGGCCAGGAACCAACTGTACCACCACATGTTGGTTTCATGCCAGTCGACGCAGGGGTGTCCGAATGCATAACCAGACAAACTAACAAACCAAACCAATCCAGTGGAAAGCCCAGAACAGGCTCCCTTGGTCAACGTTCTGACAGCGTACAGTGGAAGACTCACAGCTAATAGTATGAGAAATGAAAATTGACATGTAATAAAATAAACTATGCAAATGTGCACCAGGTATACAAAATAGAGCACATATGAAATATATTGAAGATATAATGCTCCAAGTTGTAATTTATATAAGGCTGAGCATGTACCTAAACCACCGGAGTTAAAACAAATTGTACAAAGAAATTATATGTATCCAATATAAAATATCCTGATACATCCAATGAACAAGAGGTGTAGGTGCATACTGTACAAGGCCGGACACCCTAGGGTATCAGAACATCGCCATTGTTCTACAGGAGGTAGGTGCAATTTCACATTATCAGCTACATTATATATATTTTGGGGGCTTTTATGTTTTTACTGCACTTGGAGTGGAGGTACTTATCTGTATTGAAAAAAAATCCTTAGCTTGTTAAAAAATAGTATAATAGTTTCACAACAATCAAATAAAAATTAATGGTGATTAATATGTGAAACACTACATGGATTTGCCTTACAGCATGGTGACACACTCTTGATAAAGTTCCACAGGGGAACGAAACGCGTTGAGGAGACAATTATGAACATTTGGACATTTACTGAAGTGTAAGTACTGATGTACTTTTGTATGGTACAATAAAGTTTGTTGATACTTATTGATTGTTCTGGTCTTCCTGGGTGCCAATACACGGATCTGAGGGCACAGTCTGTGACTGGGATTAATCAACACTCTGCTACAAGTTCTACATCTACTCAAACATCCAGAAACTTTTCAGACGTGTCATAGGAACCAGAGGCCCGCTGGGCGCTCCATATCGGGCAGTTTATACGATCCCCGGGAGGGCACAATTGATCATCATATAACACCACCTGTGCATAAGCCTGCAATCTTTGGAGGACCGTATTCATCCAGATCACTACGGTGTCAACAAGACTGCACTTATTACGATACTCTTAAATGCATAATACCTAGTAACATTTTGTAAAAGGACAGCAGAAGATTGAAAACAGAACGGTCTGAGGTCACGTAATATACTATACGTTACAGACACAGCTTACTCATATAGACTTGTTTATATCCTTACTGTTTTAATAACCAGAGTTATGTTGTGTGTGTCCCAGATTTGGCATTTGAGCGCTGTAGAACTCATATATGTATATATGTGCAGTTGCATGTGTGTATGTATATGTGTATATACATGTTTTTATAAAATATTAATTATACATGTGCATTTATATGTTTATGTGTTTAGTGGTTAAATTGTTAATATACAGATCAAGGGTAATTTTGGTCATTTTTATTTGTATTTACAAGTTTGTATAATAATTTTTTATATATAGAAAAAGAACCTTGACTTGTGAAGTTTTATTGAAATCGGGTCTATATTCTATTGATTAAAGTGAATTTGATATAGATATGAATGTTTGTGCTGCCTTCAACATAAGATTATAAACTCATTTAATTTTGCAGCCAGAATGTGCTACTGATATTGGATCTGCAGTATCTACATCTGCACTTCTGATCACCAGTTGATTAAATAATCAATGAGATGGTATTTAAGAACAACCCGGTGGAGAACCACTTAGTACCTCTGATGAAATCACCAATTGGTGATGAAACGCGTCAGGTCACGTGACCAGTTGAACTGATCTATTTTCGAAGTGGAGATCGAGTGGTGTGCTGCTAGCTACGATCATTATCAGATGAGAATACAAGGTTAACCTTTTGTAATTTTGACCTTTTAAAGTTTAAAGTAGCCACTGTATTACTAGATGTTAGATGAGTACTTAGGGGAGTCTCCCTACATGCTGCTCGTGTCAGAGTATTTGTTGTACTGGATTTGAGCGCTTATCCCTATTCTCTTTCTATATGGTGACACAATGGTTCGCATTGCTGCCTCACAGTACTGGAGTCTGACGCCAAGCAGGGTCCTATGTGTGTGAAGTTTGTATGTTCTCCCTGTGTTTGTATCTGTTTCATCCAGTTGTTCCGGTTTCTTACCATTGTCCAAAATCTGTGAGTTTAATGGTTTATGACATAATTATCCGTAGTGTGTGTGTGGTAGAGAATTTATAATATTTATTTCCCTTTATATTCCCAGGTTAGTATCCAATAATGTTGTGATGTTGCAAGGAGGAAAGGAGAATATTTCTGTATTCTAAAAACCACAACCACAGTGTGGAAACCTGGAAACACCTTTATCCATGAGGAGGAACAGTCATTCTAGAGAACTTGGAGTGGCTAGAGATATGCAAGTCTATTCATTCAGTAGTTAACTGAATGGACAACTGCAGTTCCATAGACTAGTTCACCTCTGAGATTTAGTTTATACTACAGCATACTTGCCTTTCTTTGGCAAGTTGTATCCGCGAGAGGGGCGTGTCTAGAGGGTGGGAGGGGGTGGGACACAGTGAATTGCATCATTTTGGGCCGCCCCCGCTTCAAATATGCCGTTTTGTCGCGGGGCAGGGTCAAAATGACGCAATTCAATGCAAATCGCGTCATTTTAGCCTCGCAATTGCGGGATGCGGGAGATTTGCCAGCTCTCCCGGGAGTCCAAGAGACCAACTCGAATTTCGGGAGTCTCCCAGACATTCCGGTAGAGTTGGCAAGTATGTACTACAGATGAGAGGTTCAGATTCAGAGAAATCCAACAGAACTAAATTTTGTGGAACCAAGTGATTAGTCACTTGGTTCCACAAAATTTGAGCCTGAAAGTGAGGTAAAACATAATTTGCAGGAAAATGTTGAATCTTGTTTTGGATCGAGATATGTAGCCCTCCCTTCTGTTTTCAGCTCCCATTTCAGAATTGATAGTATGTGGGGCAATCGGTTGCTGCAATTGAGTGCTGATAAAGTGGGTTGCGAATGGTTAAAGAGAGTGAAAAAGGCAAACAATGTGTAATAGACTGTGATTTTATTGCAGAAGTCTTCAGTTTATTTACAGATCACATTCTGCTGAGATTTTGTACCGATAATGTCCATGAGTGCTAAATGGGAATCTGACATTTCAGATTCTGACACTGAAGATACAGTGCAGTCTCCATTCAAAATTTCTCAACCATTTTGAAATTTGAGGATGAGTAGTGATGATGATTTAGACATAGACATTGAGGATGCTACTTTGGAAGTTGCAAATATGCAACACGATGAAGGGGATAGGTGTGGATATGACAATGATGAATGTGTTGGACTAGAATAAAATAATTCTTGAGTGAGGTCCCCCCCACAATTTTATGAAAATCTCCTGCTCTCTTTGACTCTAGTGCATTATACATGATGTCTAATATTGAAAATAACAAATATATTCAATTTTTGCAAACTATTTCTCTCCTGGATGAGGTAATCCTTGATGTATATTCTTTTCTAAAGTGGCATTTTATTAAGGGCAATACTGTCCATCTACTAAGCTTTAATTAATGCTGCAGCTTTCCCTGTCTTCAAATTGTTGCAAACGCTGTCTAACACTGAGAATAGGTCAGGATTTCTAGTATGAACACAATGTAGAGTGGTGGTAGTGAAACAAAGTGACTTTAATTTCCTTTGGCTTTCAGTATCATCTCTATGCGGATGATACCCAAATCTATCTATCCTCTCCTGATCTCTCGACATCTGTGTTGTCCCGTGTAACTGACTGTCTTTCTGCCATATCATCTTGGATGTCCTCTTGCCAACTCAAACTTAATCTTTCTAAAACAGAGTTAATAATATTCCCACCCACCAACAAGAGCATACTAGAGATGAGCGGGCTCGGATATCTGAAATCCGAGCCCACCCGAACATTGCCGATCCGAGTCGGATCCGAGACAGATCCGGGTATTGGCGCCAAATTCAAATCTGAAACTGAGGCTCTGACTCATAATCCCATTGTCGGATCTCGCGATACTCGGATCCTATAAATTCCCCGCTAGTCGCCGCCATCTTCACTCGGGCATTGATCAGGGTAGAGGGAGGGTGTGTTAGGTGGTCCTCTGTCCTGGTAGATCTCGTGCTGTGCTGTTTAGTTCTGTGCTGTGCTGTTTAGTTCTGTGCTGTGCTGTGCTGTGCTGTGCTCTGCAGTATCAGTCCAGTGGTGCTGTGTGCTGTGCTCTGTCCTTCTGAGGTCAGTGGTGCTGCTGGGTCCAGTGCTGTGTCCTGTTCAGTCCAGTGGTGCTGTGTCCTGTGCTCTGTGCTTCTAAGGGCATAGTTATTTCCCCAATATTCCCCTGTGTTTAAAAAATTAAAAAAAAGTTATTTAAAAAAATACCAAAAACTAATTTAATTTTTTTTAATTACCACAAAATTTGCACAACCAATCCTGCAGTATAAGCCCATTGGTACTGCAATATTACCAAGTTCACACATTCAGCAGTAAAAGTCCAGTGGTACTGCAATATTACAAAGTTTACACATTCTGCAGTATCAGTCCAGTGGTGCTGTGTCCTGTGCTCTGTCCTTCTGAGGTCAGTGGTGCTGCTGGGTCCTGTGCCATGTCCTGTTCAGTCCAGTGGTGCTGTGTCCTGTGCTCTGTGCTTCTAAGGGCATAGTTATTTCCCCATTATTCCCAAGTTTTTAAAAAACAAAAAAAAAGTTAAAAAAAATAAAAAATTTTTTTAAAAAAAAATATATAATAATTATTAAAACCAAATTTGCAAAACCAATACAGCAGTATAAGTCCATTGGTACTGCAATATTACCAAGTTCACACATTCTGCAGTATCTTGTGCTACATATAATGGAGACCAAAAATTTGGAGGATAAAGTAGGGAAAGATCAAGACCCACTTCCTCCTAATGCTGAAGCTGCTGCCACTAGTCATGACATAGACGATGAAATGGCATCAACGTCGTCTTCCAAGCCCGATGCCCAATCTCGTAATACCGGGCATGTAAAATCCAAAAAGCCCAAGTTAAGAAAAAGTAGCAAAAAGAGAAACTTAAAATCATCTGAGGAGAAACGTAAAGTTGCCAATATGCCATTTACGACACGGAGTGGCAAGGAACGGCTTAGGCCCTGGCCCGTGTTCATGACTAGTGGTTCAGCTTCACCCACGGATCTTAGCCCTCCTCCTCCTCCCCCCCCTACAAAAAATTGAAGAGAGTTATGCTGTCAGCAACAAAACAGCAAACAACTCTGCCTTCTAAAGAGAAATTATCACAAATCCTCAAGACGAGTCCAAGGGTGTTGGTGGTTGTCAAGCCTGACCTTCCCATCACTGTACGGGAAGAGGTGGCTTGGGAGGAGCCTATTGATGATGTAGCTGGCGCTGTGGAGGAACTTGATGATGAGGATGGTGATGTGGTTATTGTAAATGAGGCACCAGGGGGGGAAACAGCTGATGTCCATGGGATGAAAAAGCCCATCGTCATGCCTGGTCAGAAGACCAAAAAATGCACCTCTTCGGTCTGGAGTTATTTTTATCCAAATCCAGACAACCAATGTATGGCCATATGTAGCTTATGTAAAGCTCAAATAAGCAGGGGTAAGGATCTTGCCCACCTAGGAACATCCTCCCTTATACGTCACCTGAATAACCTTCATAGTTCAGTGGTTAGTTCAGGAACTGGGGCTAGGACCCTCATCGGTACAGGGACACCTGAATCCCGTGGTCCAGTTGGATACACACCAGCAACACCCTCCTCGTCAACTTCCTCCACAATCTCCATCAGATTCAGTCCTGCAGCCCAAGTCAGCAGCCAGACTGAGTCCTCCTCAATACGGGATTCATACGAGGAATCCTGCAGCGGTATGCCTACTACTGCCACTGCTGCTGTTGCTGCTGTTAGTTGGTCATCTTCCCAGAGGGGAAGTCGTAAGACCGCTAAGTCTTTCACAAAACAATTGACCGTCCAACAGTCGTTTGCCATGACCACAAAATACGATAGTAGTCACCCTATTGCAAAGCGTATAACTGCGGCTGTAACTGCAATGTTGGTGTTAGACGTGCGCCCGGTGTCCGCCATCAGTGGAGTGGGATTTAGAGGGTTGATGGAGGTATTGTGTCCCCGGTACCAAATCCCGTCGAGATTCCACTTCACTAGGCAGGCGATACCAAAAATGTACAGAGAAGTACGATCAAGTGTCCTCAGTGCTCTAAAAAATGCGGTTGTACCCACTGTCCACTTAACCACGGACATGTGGACAAGTGGTTCTGGGCAAACGAAGGACTATATGACTGTGACAGCCCACTGGGTAGATGCATCCCCTTCCGCAGCAACAGCAACAGCTGCATCAGTAGCAGCAACTACAAAATGGCGGCTCGTGCAAAGGCAGGCAACATTGTGCATTACAGGCTTTAATAAGAGGCACAATGCTGACAACATATTAGAGAAAATGAGGGAAATTATCTCCCAGTGGCTTACCCCACTTAGACTCTCATGGGGATTTGTGGTGTCAGACAATGCCAGTAACATTGTGCGGGCATTAAATATGGGCAATTTCCAGCACGTCCCATGTTTTGCCCACACCATTAATTTGGTGGTGCAGCATTACCTCAAGAGTGACAGGGGTGTGCAGGAGATGCTTGCGGTGGCCCGCAAAATTGCTGGACACTTTCGGCATTCAGCCAGTGCCTACCGCAGACTAGAGGCACATCAAAAAAGCTTGAACCTGCCCTGCCATCACCTCAAACAAGAGGTTGTGACGCGCTGGAACTCCACCCTCTATATGCTGCAGAGGATGGAGGAGCAGCAAAAGGCCATTCAGGCCTACACAGCCACCTACGACATAGGCAAAGGAGTGGGGATGCGCCTCAGTCAAGCGCAGTGGAGACTGATTTCCGTGTTGTGCAAGGTTCTGCAGCCATTTGAACTTGCCACACGAGAAGTCAGTTCCGACACTGCCAGCTTGAGTCAGGTCATTCCCCTGATCAGGCTGTTGCAGAAGCAGCTGGAGAAAGTGAGGGAGGAGCTGGTAAGCCATTGCGATTACACCAAGCATGTAGCTCTTGTGGATGTAGCCCTTCGTACGCTTTGCCAGGATCCGAGGGTGGTCACTCTTTTAAAGTCAGAGGAATACATTCTGGCCACCGTGCTCGATCCTCGGTTTAAAGCGTATGTTGTGTCTCTGTTTCCGGCGGACACAAGTCTACAGCGGTGCAAAGACCTGCTGGTCAGGAGATTGTCCTCTGAAGAGGACCGTGACATGCCAACAGCTCCACCCTCATTTTCTTCCACATCTATGGCTGCGAGGAAAAAGCTCAGTTTTCCCAAAAGAGGAGCTGGCGGGGATGCTGATAACATCTGGTCCGGACTGAAGGACCTGCCAACCATTGCAGACATGTCTACTGTCGCTGCATTGGATGCTGTCACAATAGAAAAAATTGTGGATGATTACTTTGCTGACACCATCCAAGTAGACATGTCAGACAGTCCATATTGTTACTGGCAGGAAAAAAAGGCAGTTTGGAAGCCCCTGTACAAACTGGCTCTATTTTACCTGAGTTGTCCCCCCTCCAGTGTGTACTCGGAAAGAGTTTTTAGTGCAGCGGGGAACCTGGTCAGTGAGCGGCGAAGGAGGTTGCTTCCTCAGAACGTTGAAAAAATGATGTTTATAAAAATGAATAATCAATTCCTCAATGAAGTACAGCACTGCCCTCCAGACAGTACAGAGGGACCTGTGGTTGTGGAGTCCAGCGGGGACGAATTGATAATGTGTGATGAGGAGAAAGTACACACTGTAGGGGGAGAGGAATCAGAGGTTGAGGATGAGGACGACATCTTGCCTCAGTAGAGCCTGTTTAGTCTGTACAGGGAGAGATGAATAGCTTTTTTGGTGTGGGGGCCCAAACAAACCAATCATTTCAGCCAAAGTTGTTTGGTAGGCCCTGTCGCTGAAATGATTGGTTTGTTAAAGTGTGCATGTCCTATTTCAACAACATAAGGGTGGGTGTGAGGGCCCAAGGACAATTCCATCTTGGACCTTTTTTTTTTGCATTATATGACCAATCAACAGTCATTTGCCATGTTCAAAAAGTAAAACCAAATTTAAAAAAATACAAGAAATTAAACCAAAAGTAAAATGCCGTGTCATAATTTAAAACAAGAGGTATTGACGTGCTCTAAAACTACTGTATTGTTGTTTATATTTTATAAACACTACACTTGAAAGCTTGAGTCTTTCAATAAAAAAGTAACTGTCCATTGCACGAATATTTGCAACAGGGACAATTTTAGGGTTAAGAAAGTCAACTAATAACACTTCGACGCTGTCTGTCTTTATAAACACTACACTTGGAAGTTGGAGGAGGTATTGTGGCCCCGGCACCAAATTTACTACCGGGGCCACTCCACTGTGCAGTCCATATTTAGGTGTATCAGATATTAAACAACGGTGACAGTTGATGCCCAATTTTTTAATTATATTGTGGCCTCGGTACCAAATTGTGTACCGGGGCCACCACACTACGCAGTCCAGATACTTGTTTGGTGGAATTCAGACCAGTTGAGGGTTTTATTATTATTATATTGTGTGGACCACTCTATCTATACCACACTACAACTCTATATACCACTCTATTTCATACTTTAATTCTATTTCATACTTTAATTCTATTTAATACTTTAATTCTATTTCATACTTTAATTCTATTACTAATTACCATAAAGAGGAACAAAATAAACCGATTTTACCAAAAGTATAATATGACTTAGACTTACAAACACTACACTTGAAAGATCGTGCCTTTAAATGAAAAAGTCAGTCTTCATTGCACGACTATGTGCAACAGGGACAGTTTTTTGGGTTTACAAAGTCAAACAATAACACTTTGACCCTGTCTGTCTGGGATCTCAATGACGAATTGTCTGTACCATGTTTGGAGGAGGTATTGTGGCCCCGGTATCAAATTGGGTACCGGGGCCACCCCACTATGCAGTCCAGATACTTGTTTGGTGGAATTCTGACACGTGGAGGGTTTTTTAATTATATTGTGGCCTCGGTACCAAATTGTGTACCGGGGCCACCACACTACGCAGTCAAGATAGATAGATGCGTATCATAGATAAAGTACATTCAGTGGTGTGGGGCAAATTGAAAAATATTCAAAATGCACTGACATTATCAAAAACAAGAGGTTGTCACACGCTAAAACTCCAACATGTATATGATGGAGAGGATGGAGGAGCAGCCGTATGTGTAGTGTAATGCAGACCTGTTGAAGGTTTTTTATATATTTTATTGTGGTGCCCAGTGCCCACTCCTCTACGCAGTCCAGGTACATTTATTGGTGCGATTCATAAAAGTTCTGGGTTTTTAAGATATTGTGGTGACCCACTCCTCTACGCAGTCCAGGTACATTTATTGGTGCGAATCATAAAAGTTCAGGGTTTTTAATATATATTGTGGTGACCCACTCCTCTACGCAGTCCAGGTACATTTATTGGTGCGATTTATAAAAGTTCTGGGTTTTTAAGATATTGTGGTGACCCACTCCTCTACGCAGTCCAGGTACATTTATTGGTGCGAATCATAAAAGTTCAGGGTTTTTAATATATATTGTGGTGACCCACTCCTCTAGGCAGTCCAGGTACATTTATTGGTGCGATTCATAAAAGTTCAGGGTTTTTAAGATATTGTGGTGACCCACTCCTCTACGCAGTCCAGGTACATTTATTGGTGCGATTCATAAAAGTTCAGGGTTTTTAATATATATTGTGGTGACCCACTCCTCTACGCAGTCCAGGTACATTTATTGGTGCGATTCATAAAAGTTCAGCATTTTTAATATATATTGTGGTGACCCACTCCTCTACGCAGTCCAGAAAGATACCTTGTTGCAACGTTTTGGACTAATAACTATATTGTGAGGTGTTCAGAATACACTGTAAATTAGTGGAAATGCTTGTTATTGAATGTTATTGAGGTTAATAATAGCCTAGGAGTGAAAATAAGCTCAAAAACTTGATTTTTAAACTTTTTATGTTTTTTTGCAAAAAAATCCGAATCCAAAACCTTAAATCCGAACCGAGACCTTTCGTCAAGTGTTTTGCGAGACAAATCCGAACCTCAAAAATAACGAAAATCCGGATCCAAAACACAAAACACGAGACCTCAAAAGTCGCCGGTGCACATCCCTAGAGCATACCTGACATTTCTATTTCTGTTGATAACATGACCATAAATCCCACCCCAAAAGCTCGCTGCCTAGGTGTAATCCTTGACTCACACCTATCCTTTGTTCCCCACATTGACTCTATGGGCTAGATTTACTATCAGGCGTGATGCATGGCGGCTTGAAGCATCGCAGCGGTTTTCCGGCGGGTTTGCATTGCAAACAGCTGGATTTACTAATGGGCGCATATCAGCTTCAATTTGAAGCCGCCGGCAATGTCACGGCGGGATGTAATGCTCAAAGCCGCCGGCGGCTTTGAATAGAACATGGCGCTTTTGCTTTAAATGATGGCGCTTTTGTGTAAAGGCGTTTTTTTTGAAAATTACACCTGTCTCCTAGCCTGTTACTATTGGCTATTTTCAAACTAAGGAGATTTGACATCACAAGCCCTATATAAACCACTGGCCTGACACTTTTTTCTCTGATAGGGTTTTGAGAGAGGAGTTAGTTGGTTTGTGCTTTGTGAGAGTTGGTGAGAGTAGGAGTTTGGTGGATTGGTGGAGCGATATCTGATTGAAGTTTGAGTAGTCCTGTGGTATTTTTCTGTTTTGTACATTTATTTTCTCTTTTATTTTCTGTCTTGTATTTTTTGTATTTGACTTGTCCTTTGTCTGTGTTACTTGTGTGTGACTGTGTGGAGAGTGTGTCTGTATTTAGTGTAGTTTGTCCTTTGTGTTTGTAAGTCTTTCTGTGTTTTCTGTGTTTGGCATTTATTTGTCATTATGTCCAGAGATAGGAGGGGAGAACAGGCTGAGGAGAGGGAGATGGAGGTTGAGGGGGTCAGAGGAGGGAGAGGGAGAGGTTGAGGAGACAGGTCAGGGCAGGAAGACCAAGACAGGGAGGAATGTGCGCTTCTCACATGATGAGAATTGTGTGTTGGTGCACAACATCATTCCCTGTTATGAGGTCATACTAGGCAACCTGGCAGCCCGGACTCCTCTAAGGCGGCGTCACCAATTGTGGGGGCGTGTCTGTGATGCCGTGAACGCAGTGGGCCCACTAAAGAGGACAGTGGCGCACTGCCGCAAGCGGTTTTCGGATATAAAAAGGAGGCTGAAAGAGAAGATGGCCCAGGAAAAGAGGGCAACCAGGCGCACGGGTGGTGGCCCCCCTCTTCGTATTGAGTACACAACGTACGAGGAGGAGCTGCGACAGATAATGCCGGCAGAGATTGTCGAGGGGATAAACGTCCTAGACACGGATTCGCCCTCTTTTGGACAAGTAGTTGGTGAGTTATTTGCATATTTTACTCTAACAGTATTTATATTTTTTTTCTCTTTTTAAAACTGCTTTTCTCTTTGCAAAACTGCTTTTCTCTTTGCAAACGTTTTTTCTTAAATTTTTTTTTTTGTTTTTGTTTTTCAAAGTGTATTTTTGCCTCTAATAGTTTGTAAAGTTTTTTTTTTCTTATAGAAAAAAAATAAAAAAATTGCAAACACATTTGTGCAATAATCAGTATATTTGGAAATGGTTTTTTTCTGGAAATACATTGTATGCTTTTTCTAATACATCCAGAATCGCCAGGACCGCAGTTCAGTCCCAGTGCCAGACCTACACCTCCACCTTCAGCGAGAGATTCGGGCACAGACGAGCAAGCAGGTGCGTGATTTCTGTTTAGGAGAGAAATAATGGAGTTAATTGATTTTCTGTGCAAATGTTGCTGTCAATTTTTTTATTTTTTTTTTAATTGTTTGCAATGAGAAGTTAGGGCTACATTTTACTAAACTGATATGTTGCCTATAGTAACCCATCAGAATATACCTTTACTTAATTTATTGCATTCAACAAAATGACAGCTAAAATCTGATTGGTTGCTATAGGCAACATCTCCACTTTTTATAGCATGCAGTTTAGTCAAAATAACCCAGCATGTATTACACAGTCCAAATGATAATGGGTATTAAAAGGATAATAAGTGCATCCGTAAGCAAGTAGCATAGGACTAGAAATCAGGAATGCAAACATTGTGAAAGAATCTGTAGTTGCTAAAGAATATTCTTTCCTATCCAGTGTTCACAATGCAATATACAAACATATTATATACTATATACTTACCCTCATTTTTCATACACAGGGCCCTCTTCATACCAGCCACCTCAGGCGGAGTCCCTGGAAATGTCCCCTGAGCCAGAGGATCAAACGACCATCACCCTGGTAACAGTGGATGCCCCTGTGTCTGGCCTCCAGGAAGTTTCACCTGGCCCTGCTGAACCATCACACCACCAACCTGCACCTGAAAGTATGGACCCAGCCAGAGAAATGGCGCTGTCTATTGGCGCAATCCAGCAGCAACAGACATTGTTCATGGACAGGCAAACTCGCCACATGTCATAAATTGCGGCCCAGTTGAGGCGGATACACCGCTCCAATAGTCAACTCCCTGCTGGAATCAACCGTCTCGCAACAGCTTTAGAACAGACCAATGTGCAGCTGGCCCAAATGACTGGGGCTGTGGAGGCCTTACATTCCACAGTACGTGAGGGGAATGCCAATGTGACCCGGCTGGCAGGGCAACTACATTCAGAAATTGTAGCCCGTTTACCAGCACCTATGTCTTCAGCCACCACCAGTGCCGCTAGTATGCCTACCACATCTCTACAGAGTACTCCTCCAAGGAGAGGTGCTCGCACCAGGGGTGGGCGAGGGAGGGGAGAGAGTGGCACCAAGCATAGCGATATGCCTGCAAAAAGGCATCGCTAGCACAATGTTTCTTATTGATTAATGTTTTGTCAAGTTTCTATAACCATTATACGTTATTATTTATTGTGTTCTGCAATAAATGCAGTTAAATTTCTATTGTGTCAGTCTTTCTTTTCTGCACATTAAACAAGAGTATACTGATTTTTTAACAACTATGCACTAATTTCACTTACACATTGACCTCTGACTGTCACATTCCAGGGATGTTCATATTTACCACATGAGGAGTACACACTATCCTGTTTTTAAAGGTTCCAATTTACAAAACATTTAAAATAAAATACTAAAATTGCACTCACATAAAACACATTTTGGAGCAAAAAATGTTTTTCATACTATGTACTTACACGTAAAGTAGTTTGCAATTAGACGGTCTCTAATCTCCCTTCCGCCCTCTGTGCTCTGCACATCACCAGATGTGACACGTACCCCTTCTTCTTCACTGTCTACTGCAATAATCGGTGGGGTAAGTTGATGTAAAGCCAGGTTATGCAGCAGACAGCAAGCCAGGACAATCTCAGATACCTTTTCAGGTGCATACATAAGCACCCCACCATATTTATCAAGGCACCTGAACCTGGTTTTCAAGAGTCCAAACGTACGTTCTATGACACCTCTAGTGCTTATGTGTGCCTCATTGTATTGGTGCTGTGCAGGAGTCTGAGGATGCAGCAGAGGAGTCATGAGCCAGGAGCGACACCCATATCCTGAATCTCCTGCAATAAAAGTAAAATGTTAGCTACCATTTACTTTGAGCATGTTGTACAGCAGTTAGCATATGTGAGTCCATTTGAGCAAGGATAAGGGATATATAAAACATGCAAAGTACATACCCAAAAGCCATTCCTCCGGCATTTCACCACTTTCAAATTTGGCATAAAGGGTAGACTGTCTCAGGATAAAGGCATCATGACATGACCCAGGATAGCCTGCAACAACACTCAATATACGCTGGTTAGCATCGCACACAACCTGCACATTCAGGGAGTGGTAATGATGGCGATTAACAAAAACCTCTGCCCTGTGGTGAGGTGGTCTCAGGGCAATATGAGTGCAATCTATTGCACCCATTACATTAGGGATACCTGCGACCCTATAGAAAGCTCCCTTGAGCTCATGCCACTGTGACTCCTGGCTGGGGAAGCTGATATAGCTAGGGCACACTCTTTTAAGGGCACCTAAAACCTGTCCAAAATGCCTTGAAAATGTCGGCTGCGTTATGCCAATCACTCTGGAGGACACAGATTGAAAGGAACCTGTTGCCAAAAAGTGAACTGCACACAGTAGTTTGTGTAGTCCTGACACTGCATTAGAGCGGCTGGTTGTAGGCTCCAAATCATCCTTCACTTGCTCATACAGTGCCATGAGGTTAGTACGATTGAGGCAAAACATTTGTACTACCTCCACATCAGCCAAAGACTCCAGATTCAAACGCAATGGAAATGCACGTGGAGTGCGGGGTCTTTGCAGGCTCCGCGGAACAGATGCCAACTGCTGTTCATCCTCCTCCTCCTGGCGCCTTTCTGCCTCCATCAGGTAAAAAGCTGCAAACATACACTGGCAAGAATGCACCACATTACCTGCAAAAGCCATTCTCCAACAACCCCACACCTGCCAAATAATGAGGGGCCCTTTTTGTAAGCATCATGATTAACTGCTGGGCAATAGACGGTGATTGTCTGTGATTGCTTCAGGCAGAAAAACCATTTTTTCACATGTGGATTGCATTAGCATTAAAATAAGGGTTAACTATGTAATGCAACAATTCCCATCCTAGTTTCTTTGAGGCAACAGTATTCTAGTGGTTTTTTGGAAAGTACAAAACAACTAGAAAAGGAAAGGTGAAATGAGATTTTACTATGCAATCATACTGGGTGAAAAAATAATGGAAAACAAAAAAAACAGTAGCCTGAAATTTCATGACACTTTGCCCATTTTCTATACACAGTCCTAATGGGTCATTGGACATGAAATAGGCCTTTCTCTTATGGTCTGATTGGCAAAATACCTGAAACAGCACACTGTTTGAACCATCACGCCGCTCACAAGCAGCGCTTTCATTTTGGTCTTTTGAATGGCGGTTTTCCGGCGGCTTTATAAACCCCCTAATAGTAAATCCGGCTGTTTGTATGTTGAACATTGTTGAAACCGTCATGGCGCTTTACACAGAGGCGGGTTTGAAAACATATTTTCTGGTCGTTTGGACGGCGGGTTTAGCCTTAGTAAATCCGGCGATGGCTAAACCGCCGCCAAACCCGCCGAAAGTCAGCGGGTTTACAAACACGCCTGATAGTAAATCTAGCCCTATATCTAAATCCTGCTACATACATCTAAAGAACATTTCCAGAATTCGCACATATCTCACGCAAGACACTGCAAAAACCTTAATTCATGCACTTATCATCTCCCGCATTGACTATTGCAATTCCCTCCTTACTGGTCTTCCAAAAAACAGACTCAAAATCCTACAATCTATTTTGCACGCTGTGGCAAGACTGATTTTCCTTGCAAATCGTTATTCCTCTGTTGAATCACTCTGTATGTCTCTTCACTGGCTGCCTGTTTTGTACTGAATCCAATATAAAATACTCTTACTAACCTACAAGGCCATCAACAAAGCTACACCAACATACATCTTCTCGCTTGTCTCAAAATATCTCCCAACTCCGCAACTCCGTTCTACACAAGATCTGCGTCTCTCATCCACTCTCATTACATCCTCCCATTCCCGATTACAGGACTTTTTTTGGGCTGCCCCCACTCTATGGAATTCTCTCCCTCGCACAGTAGGACTCTCCTCTGGTCTACAAACTTTCAAGCGTTCTCTGAAAACCTACCTCTTCAGACAAGCTTATAATATTCCTCAGCCACCCTCTTAACCTCGCTTCCTTTAGCCTTTTACACAATTTCACACAAAACAACTACCCCCTGACCAACATTGTTGTGTGACGGGATCATTTAGCTTATGAGTCACTTTTACCTTTGCAGTCTGGCTGGGCCAAAATGCAAAATGTAGACTTAACCTCATGTGTCAATCTCCTATTGTCCCATAGATTGTAAGCTTGCGAGCAGGGCCTTCTCACCTCTTTGTCTGTTTTACCCAGTTTGTTTATTAGTTTATTATGTTTGTCCCCAATTGTAAAGCGCTACGGAATATGTTGGCGCTATATAAATAAATGATGATGATGATGATGATGATGATGACTTTATTAACAACACTGATTACACAGGAGTCAAAAAGGGGTAGTCAATGGTTAATGGCAAACTTTGTCCATAGAAGCAGCAAGTTCAAGATAACAGGAATAGCTGGTATAGCACAGATACACTGAAAGTAAATAGCTGCAGACAATGGTTATTGGATGATCTGCAGCACAGAATAGAAGGAATACCAGGTATAGCAGAGGGAGCAGGAGATACTGGTTGTATGGCAGGAATTAGAGACCAGGTATAATAGATGAGATGCCGGCACAATGAGACTGAATTACCAAGTTTAGCCAGTAGGCATTAGGCACTGGATGAACTATAGGATATTCAGGCAAAGGGAGGGTCAGGCACGCCAGGTGTCAGAAGTCAGAAGGTCCACAATATACCAAGGAGTAAGCAGGAGCTAGGTCAATGAATGTGGGGTCTGGGCCACACGCAGAAGTGCAAAATGTAGGAACAAAGCAGGGGTCAAATGCCAGGATCCAAACAGGAGTATCATAGAGATATCAGCCACAGCAAAGACAATTGATGAACTGGTTCAGATTGCAGGGAAAGGCAGTCTCTTAAAGGTCAGCCACAGGTGACTAGGATCCACGTTCAACAATGAGGAGTTAACCACTTACAGGCAGGATCTGCAACCACAGCAAAGATGCTGCAGTGCCACCGAAGGAAGATCTTGACAGATCTTTTTCAATCCATTTCACTTCTGGGTGAGGCCCACCTTGCTTATCATCATCATCAGCTATTTATATAGCGACACTAATTCAGCAGTGCTGTACAGAGCACTCACTTACATCAGTCCCTGCCCCATTGGAGCTTACAGGCTAAACTCCCTAACATACACATAAAGGGAATCAAACTTTATGACCTCAGTGCTGTGAGGCAGAAGTGCTAGCCAGTAAGCCACTATGCCACCCCCATTGTCTTCTTTTCTATATATTAAACTGCCATGCTATCTGCCACTACTGTGCCACTATGTTTCATGTATAGTACTTTATTTTTTAAACTACCATATGTTTGTGCAGATACTCTGTCACTATTTTTAGCCACCCAGCTTGCTGCAGCCTTTGGCCAATAATGGTGAAAATATTGACAGTTGTGACAATTGTGAGGTCATTAGAAAATAGACTGTAAATGACTGTAATGTAGGTTAAAGGTACAAATACAAATGTAGGCCAAAACAAAACCAATAGACAAAGATGGTTTTAAATCCAAAAGCAATTCACCAGGCTCTGTGTACATTAGAAAATTTACACCAGAGGCTCCAAATTGATTTAATTAAAAGTGCAGAACGAGCCTGATGACCAACAGCTCTTACCTGCTTCAAAGCTGATATTCTTATTGTGAAGTGGAAATGGTTGCGTACACCTCTATACGGATGACCTAAAAATGTTCCACCTCATAGCACTAATCTTGTTAGAGCAAAATGAACCCTAGATTCTCCACTACTCAGAAAAATGGGGCACTGCGGAGCATCTAGTTCATACTTTACTAGGAATGTCTTCATTCCATCCACCTTATTTCCCCTCCCTGTGCAATCTGCAGCTCCTATGATGATATGGCAATCTTGCTCCGTAAACCTCTTCACCACGGTGGACATCTGGGCACACTCTCACAAGCCGGGGAGTGCAGCAGATGATAACCTGATTTTGCACTGCAAAGTAGAAATATTGCCCTTTTGGAAACTATCTCCTATGTGTGTTGGTATTGTTGACAAGAGTATTAGTACTTATTACTAATGTAATGTATACAGTGATGGCATCCAGTTTGTGTGCTGCACTATAACAATGACAGCTACTCAGCTCACAAGTATGTAGGTAATGTTGTTATTTAGTGTGCCTGCCAGCAATAGATACAGATAAATGCTTAAAATTAGGTACAGTGTTAACATGATCATGTTTGGCATTTCATAATTCAAGACTTAAAATAGTTTTATAGTAGATGCAAAAATATCCCCTCTAACAGGCGAATGTGCTTTATCTGTAGGTCTGCATGAGTTGCATTTATGTAAATACGCCCTTACTCTGCCAACATTAGAATGCCCCATATATACCCCATTCCAGCTCTCCAGGGGCAGGTGACAAGTCTGCATAGCACCTTATGCATTCGCCAACTTTCTGACCATGCGCAGAACGATTTCGCTCTTGATACTCCACGCACTTTGCTTCAGCCCCTATATGTCTGATGTTGATAATAATATTAGTACATTATTAAGTAAATTCTCAATTACCATTGTGTAATAAATCTTTTATAAACCTCCGCAACTGTAATAATAGCATGTTCTGGCTGTCAGTTACAGAACCGTATTTACCAGGATACGTTTTATCACTACCTACTGCTGGGAAATCCCATCTGCACAATTATGTAATTTTGTTTTCCCTAGACTATAACGGTCACAGATCTCATCTGCAAATAGGCCGCTGAGAATGCTGCAAACTTAAAACATTGCGATAAGGGAATGTTACTATGAATAGACTGAGGAAAGAGCAATACATGGATTAATCAGATCATTACATATAATTACAGTTATCTATAAAAAGCTGGGTGATAGCAGTGGGGAAGAGCTAGAGAGACTTGTGGCCATGTAAGTAAAACCTATATATTATAAGAATGTTATTATATACAGTCATAACACACAGCACTGTCACTACACCTCTATCACACACCCTCATATATACAAATCACTGTGGGCCTGATTCATTAAGGAACATTAAGTAAAACAATTGAGTATGTAGTCTCCTGGACACAACCATGTTACAATGCAAGGGGTGCAAATTAGTTTTCTATTTTGCACATAAGTTAAATACTGTTTGTTTTTCATGTAACACACAAATATCAACTTTAAATTTCAATGTACAAATAAGCTATCAAGTATTTGTGTGTTACATGAAAAAACAGACAGTATTTAACTAATGTGCAGAATAAAAAAAAAAAATTGCACCCCTTGCATTTTAACATGGTTTTGTCCAGGAGACTACTTACTCAATTTTTTTTACTTAACTTTCCTTAATTAATCAGGCCCTATAACTCCATCATACTTCCCAATCTGTACTCATCACTGACACTATGTCCCCTATTTAAGTAGCACCGTATATTATGAAAGATACTTTTCAGTCCTCATCGCATAGATGAGGATTAAAAGATCTCTCATTTTTTAAAAAAAATCAACACAGGGACATCTGTTCCAAAAAACGTCTGTTTCTGGGAAGTGTATCACTTACTTTATACTTTCTTTTCTTTTGCGGTCCTATTTGCGATGTGTTTTCCAGCTTGATTGAATCCCTGTGCACATGCTCCAACGAAAAGCTCAGGCATGCACAGAGAGAAACCTACCATAGTGCAGTAAAGAAGTGAATTCATGTGTGGAGGGATCACATGATCCCTCCACACGTGCGCTGTGCAGCTCTGCTCCTAAGAAACTTTGCAATCATGTTAATGTACACCAGCCATTCATTAACATGATTGAAAACTTAATTTAATTCATTGTTAAATAGCGTTACTGAGCACTCCCCATACACTGTTATGGGGACTGCTCAGTAAAACGAAGAAAGGTGCAAAGCTCAAGATATCTATGATATCATCATCATCATCATTTATTTATATAGCGCCAACATATTCCGTAGCGCTTTACAATTGGGGACAAACATAGTAAACTAATAAACAAACTGGGTAAAACAGACAAAGAGGTGAGAAGGTCCTGTTCGCAAGCTTACAATCTATAAGACAATGGGAGTTTGACACATGAGGTTAAGCCTACATTTGCAGTTGGCCCAGCCAGACTGCAAAGGTAAAAGTGACTCATAAGCTAAATGATCCTGTCACACAACAATGTTGGTCAAGGGGTAGTTGTATAACTGGTGGTAATAGGGTAATGTAGTTAGGTTAAGAGGGTGGTTGAGGAATATTATAAGCTTGTCTGAAGAGGTGGGTTTTCAGAGAAAGCTTCAAAGTTTGTTGACCAGAGGAAAGTCTTATTGTGCGAGGGAGAGAATTCCATAGAGTGTGTGCAGCCCGAAAAAAGTCCTGTAACCGGGAATGGGAGGATGTGATGAGGGTGGATGAGAGACGCAGATCTTGTGCAGAACGGAATTGCCGAGTTGGGAGATATTTTGAGACAAGAGAGGAGATGTATGTTGGTGCAGCTTTGTTGATGGCCTCTGGCTGCAATGCAGTGGTCACAAATAAGAATTTTGCGGTTAATGATTAGGTGAGAATTTATGTTTGATATTTTTTTTACCTTTACCTCTATCATATACCTTGTAGAAACTCATCCTTACATATACACTTTGTTAGTATACACTTACCAAGATGACGACCTCACACATGCCCTCTTATATACACACCCCACATAGTACCAGCAATGCTTTATTTCATTGTTTCAAGATCACATTCATAATTTTTTAAGCACATGATTTCACTATCTTGATTAAGTACATTAAGCTTGCTGTATATATAGGGCCTGATTCATCAAGGAAAGTAAGGCAAAAAAATAAATGAGTAAATTTTCTCCTGGACAAAACCATGTTACAATGCAATGGGTGCAAATTATTTTTTCTTTTATTTTGCACATAAGTTAAATACCTTCTGCTTTTTCATGTAGCATACAAATACTTGATAGGTTATTTGTACACTGAAATTTAAAGTTGATCTAGGGCATGTCCTACCCCAACTTTAAATCTGTCATCACATTTTAAATTTACATCCCCCTTCAATGCAACAAGATTTTTCCAAGGTGCAAAGTTAATAATTTTTCTGGCTTTACTTCCTTAATGACTCAGGCCCATATTGCATGTCAACAGGACCATGCAGGGTACTGCATAGTCTACCAGGAAATATAGGAGAGACCACTTCTGCATCATAATTAAAAAATAGAACACACAGAATGTACAATAAAAAACAAGAATAAAAAGATTGACAAAGGTCATAAGTGTTTTAGAGTTTAAGCTAGATGACAAAATAGTAAAATAAAATAAGTTTTTTTGTTTCCATTTGACAAAGTATTTTGTTTCAATTAGTGGACTCACCTGTGGATGACCAGGTAAATTGATTGACCAGACCAAACTTATAAGTCACTGGTTTCACATCCGTTCTACAAGATCATTTCTAATACCTGAAATCTGCACATACACACACAGTACCCAGATGATGCTAGGTGACCCATTTGATGAACATGGTAAAGTAAACTTAAACGATGATGTGTATTTTCTGTTTACAGATGATCTACTGGATAGTTAGCAAAATATGGACCGTTCATATACCACGTATTTGAATGTCATGCTTTTTCTCAATTTAATTGTCTGTTCCATGGATCAGAGATGCAGACTGTCACCTCTGTCAGTGCTGGAGGGGATGACACAACCTGGAGATATCATGATAGGAGTCTTATTAGGAATTCATGTTGACAAAATCTACCAAAAACTTACATTTAATGTGAGACCACCCAAGACCTTGTGTACACTGTAAGTAAATCTTATGATATAAGTGAATTTCTTTTAGTGTCTGATGTATATCTGATTGTGTATATAAGCTGTAGTTCAGTTAGTTAGCCCTGTACTACTCCAAAACACAAGTGCCATCTGTAAGCAATGCACTTACCTGGGCCTGATTCATCAAGGAAGTTATCTGACGGTTTTGTGTATCATCTGCAAAATCCCTCTGCACAAAATCGGACCATACGTCACATAACGCAGTCACGTTAAATTCATCTTCGGCCGCAAAGGACGCTTACTACTGCCTATGATTTCAGGGAGGAAATGGTGCGGGGAAGAGGTGTTTTGCAATAGTCAATGTACAGATGGGGCATGCCAATTGCAAGGTCATGTAGCAGCATCCGATCCAAGCGCTCAGCATCTCAAAAGTACTTGTTTTTCAGCCAAATCTCTTGCTCCAGCTACAGGTCTAGTCTCATACGCTTTATTATTATTAAAATAAACTAGTTTTATTTTACTTTTAATGTGGTGACATAATTCAATTTTATGTATATATCCCTTGCTACATTGTTCTAGTTCTTGCTGTGCGTTTAGATTACACTAGTGTGCAGCTTACTAAAATATTTCCCGCTAAAGTCTTGTTGGTTTTATGTCTGTTTAAAAGTCTGCTTAGGACTTGTACAACAATGTAATGGCAGACATTGCGCACTGAAAACCAAACTAAGCAGAAGCTTGTACACCAATTAAATGTATTGCTATTATGTAGTTCACACATGAGTTTTTTGTAGGACTGGGAGTGAGAACGTGGTGAGGTCTGGAAAAGGTAGTTCCATGTTTAAATAATGTAGAGGTCTGAGCTACATGGTGTATAGATAGTCCTGTGTATGGCAGTGCCTTGGTAGTGGATCAGGTTGTGAAAGGACTAAGGCCAAGTTGGTGAATAGGCCTAGATTTGCATTCTGGCTGGACCAATATGCAATTTGTAGCACTCATGTATCAAACTTCCATTGTCCTGTAGATTGTAAGCTGACGAGCAGGACCTTCCTACCTCTCTGTCTGTATTACCCAGTATTGTATTATTACTATGTTAGTTCCCAATTGTAAAGCGCTACAGAATTTGCTGGCACTATATTAATAAATGATGATAATGATGATGGTACAGAGTGTGATTAGTCCACCTACCAAGCATTATGCAGTACCTCTCTATAGAGGTAGAGAGTGACTCTCCTTTAAGAAATAATTTAAGGTCATTCATCTCTACATATTTTTTTCTTCTATGCTTGTGTATGTTTATTTTATGCTGTTCTGTTCCACGTAACTCAGTTCTGCCAAACCCTGACAGGTGATAAATACAATACTTTTCACCTTGCATGCGGCAAAAGTCTGGTACAGAGAAACACTGATCATGTAGGGTCAGGGGGTCTCTAGATAGAAATGCATGTGTGCCCCTAGGTATCCGCCAGAAATAGAGAAGATAAACCTGTGCTTGGAGCTGGAAGCGATCAGCAGCATGCAATTTCCAGTGCAGGTCTCTTCTCTGCCATCTGCTGCTGCAAACAGTATGTCCCCAAGCCATGGATAAAATCCCTCACCCCATGCGGCTGCTAACCACGTTCTTGCTCTCAGCCGGCTCCTCTTTATATGGAGCCTCCTACTTCTATTCTACTTGCCAGGTCCAGGAGAGAGCATGAGACAGCCCTCTCTGGAGGGGTATGTTTGGTATTTAAATGTGCGGGAGATTATGACCGGTTTATTGATGAATTATGTTTCTGGGCTGTATCTGAAAAAAGTTAAGACAGATCAAAACTTTTGGAATAGTTTTGAACATACCCTAGCTGACACCCAGTAGACATTTCTGCCCCCACATTAGCATCCACACTGCCCCTATGAATGCCGTCCTATTGGATTTTGCTTACAAACCTGTGTTGTGAATGGACAAAGTGTCAGCTCTTGGGGATCAATCTTATTGAAGGACTGTCCATCTCTTCTACCACCCCAGGCATACATATTATTATATGTAAGTTATTCACTGTATTTTCATCCCATTTGTTTTTATAACTGTTATGCAATTTTTTTTGTATGTCAATTGTGTATTAATTGTTTTAATAAACTGTAAACATTGTACTTTTTGTATATTAAATCTAAAAATTTAATTAGTGATGTCCTTATTGTTCTAAACAAATTCACTGCCTGTTTAGAAGAGAGAAATTGCTTGGCTGGGTTAACTCTTTAGATACCATTGTGTGAAGTGTTAACTGTTTAGCTACCAGAGCACAGAGTCTGCACAATTGAATAATTAAGGAGAGGTTTCCTGACAAGTTAGAGATGATATATAGTTTGACTATGTGAATGTATGATAAGATATTAAATCCAGGAGTGGTCTAGACTCTAACGGTGGCTGTTCCTGACAAATTCTTATTAATTTGCAGTGCACCTGTTTAGGACTGCAGCAATATAGGTGGTAAGAGTTCTTAGTTTACTTTTAATGAATGGTTAGTGCCATTTGCACACTTACCTAATGTACACTATGAGAAATGTGGTAGTGTAGCATGACCATGGAGGGTGTACAACTGCTAGTTCAGCACAGTTTTTAATCGTTTCTGGACTGGTTCCCTGAGAGTCATTAGTGCCAAGGTGTCACACAAAGCACAGTATGCCCTGTGCCCTATCCCCTGGTTTGATCTTCACTCTGTACGACCAGTGCAGCACGGAGCAGTTCTAAATTTCCTGCGCCTAGCTCAGTGCAGTAAATAAATTAACTGATGTCACTGAGAGGCGGGAAGCTTAAAATGTGCTCTGTAAACGATGCCTCTGGCACTGCACAGACCCATGAAATTTTATAATAAGAGCGGTGCCAGGGCTGAAATTGTCAGTGTGTGTCCCATGCAGCCCCAAAACCCCAGCCATCTTCCCTGTATCCGGCAAATATGTTTTATTTCTCCTGTTCACATAAGAAAATGTTATAGCAGGAGAAGTCAGCTATATTTGTGCTCTCAAGTGAAGTCACTATAAAATTCTATGAAATCTTATATATTTTACTAAATTGTAAAAAAAGAAAAACTAGTTGTCACCCCTCAAAGGCACTCTACAGTCACTCTAGCTTTTTAATTAGAGAAACACCTGTGGGTATATTAACTACACTGCGGGTTTGAAAAAGTGGAGATGTTGCCTATAGCAACCAATCAGATTCTAGCTGTTATTTTAAAGAATGTTCTAAATAAATGATAACTAGAATCTGATTGGTTGCTATAGGCAACATCCCCACTTTTTCAAACATGCAGTTTAGTAAATATATCCCCTGATATCTCCTCAGCCAAAAATAAGGATAAGCCAAGCAGCATTTTAAGATAAAAATGTAAAATTCTAAAATAAAACCTATAAATTTCCTCCTCATTATCATCATTGTTTATTTATATTGCACCTTAGTTTCCATATTGCCTGATATATGTGGCATACAAGAAAACAGAAAGTATAATAACTGGTACAAAAATTAATAGAATAAATCCCATAACATACAGAAAAAAATCAGCATCGGACATGACAAGGGTCATATGTGGATTCTTCAACCACAGAGACAGGTGCATATTTTATAAGCAGTACATACATACATACATACATACATACATGATGATATTATGAGGTGCAATGAAACGCGTAAGGTGTGCTTGATCTATTGTGGGGCTGCTCGAGCTCCGTTTACATTCTTTCATCTTCATCACTTCTCAGCCGAGCGATGTGGCGCTATAAAGAACACTTCCAACCTGCTAACACAGCTACAATTGGAGAGCCTCTAAACATCCTCCAGTGGATATCAGGGGAGAGGTGATTTACAGCTTCCAATAAGGACTTTCCTGCAGGGTCAGCTCTTGTCACACGGACCTGCACCTTCATAGGCGGCTTACAATCAGGTGGAACACAGGAACATCTTCCACCTAGGGAGCGTTCCTTTCCCTCTCTCCATTCAACATCAATTTCATGTCACCCTTTAAATTTGGTGGATCCTAGTACTCCAGATTCCCAAGACTACTCCAGCTGTAAAGAATATGATATTTCATTATACTTTACATGTAAGTATCGCTTGGTCTTTTTTTTACTACCGCTCACCCATGATGTTGAATCCACCGGTAAATGCATCAAGTGGCGGAGAAGCACCAGAGGGTGGAGGAGCAGCAGAGGGCAGTGGGTCAGCAGAGTGTGGAAGTGCAACAGAGGGTGAAGGTGCAACAGAGAGTGGAGAGGCAAAACAGAGCAGAGTGGCAGCAGAGAGCGTGGATGCAAAAGACAGTAAAGTGGGAAAAAGGGTAGAGGGACAGTAGAGGGTGAAGAATCAGCAGAGGGTGGAGGGATAGCAGAAGGCGTTGTGACAAAAAGAGGACATAGGGGAAGCAGAGGGCAAAGGGGCAGCAGAGGTACAAAAGAGGGCACATGGGCAGAAGATGGCATTGGGCCAGAAGGGTAAACTTGGGTTCGATAATGAGGGTAAACTTGGGGAGGATAACAAGGGTAAACTTGGGGCATATGGATATGAGGGGAATAATGTTGCATAGGGGCCTGAGGGAAGAAATGTACATAGAGGCAGGAAGGAGGAAATGTTCTATAGGGGATGGAGTGGAAACCGGTGTCATAGGGGAAGGAGTGATATCATGTGACATAGGGGAAGGAGGGGAAACATGTGGCATAAGAGCAGTAGGGTTACTGGTGACATACTGTGGAATGAATTTGGTGAGATGAGGTAAGGAAGTGTCTATGATTTGAAAAGTGTGAAAGAAAAGAGTGAGGGTTGTGTTCAATTGATTGGTGTTTGATTCCAAGTTTTTATTTGAGTCACACATGTCAGAATAAATTTTTTGTAGGTTCGAAGGCTGCCCACTGCTCTTTGCTTCCTCATCCAGGGTTCTAACTTCTTCAACATCACAGGTGTCCTCCACGGTGGCATCCTCTTCATCTTGTGCACCTTCCTCTTCAACTAACATTGTGGAAGAAAAAAAATAACATAAGCATCTATGTTTGGGTCCATAGCATCCACGTTTTTGCATTATATTAGTAGATTTCATAACATTTCATAACATTCTTTTATTTATTTTAAAAATATTTTGTTGAAAGTCTGTGTATATATTTAGGGTCATGTTTATCAAAAATTACACAAACTAATTGTATATTAAAAAAATCAAATCTTTGGCTTGAGGGGAATATTAGCTAGACATCCATGAAGATACTCAGTAATCTTGAAGGCCATGCCCAGATTAAACAATAGGCTGGCTAGGTTGCAGTACAAGTGCAAAGGATTTAGGAATTTCATTTGCATTTAAATTGGCAAGTGCTGGAAATGCAAGTGTATATTTCTAAAAACAAAAAATTATCTCTATTTTGGTGGGTGTGTTTATATTTATGTAATCAAAACATTAGTCTTTGGAATTCTTTATGCATGTATTGTCATCGGAAACTCACCACTGGGGGATAGTAGTGTGGTTAGGGAAGGGTGTGCTCTCGCCGGTGTCTATGTGGCCCACGATCTATATAGGCCAATGCTGTGGTCTCCAGGATACTAAGGCCCAAGGAAGCCGGGGGACTACTGACTGTCCCCCTATCAAGCCTATGGTGGTCTCTGAGCTTGTCCTTGAGGCAACGCTTAAAGTCCTGCCACCTGTGTGAAATTTTGCAATGTATACTGTCAAAAATCATTTTAAAAGACTTGTGCAGACATACATTTAGATAGAAATATATTGGGCCTAAATCACATACTAACAACAGAAAGCTACCAAGTGATAAACCTTTATTAAGACTTAAAGAAGGTAGAACAGTAGGAATGATAATGTACAAGTCTTTAAAATTAGCAAAGATGTTGGTCTGCCATAACTTGGACAATGTTTTTAGATTTTTTCAAATTTTAGAATAACTGTACTAGGTATACAGAGCACACTGTAATAACTTTATATAAAACAAAAAAATGCTGACCTCAGTCACCGATCTTTAAATTAGAGTCACGGCATTGACCTGCACAGTGATCACTTCCAATATTCGCTGTTAAGTTGGGGCAGAGAGCTGCCAGTTGGTTGGGTGCAGCCTCTCCACCTCCAGATGTATCAGCATTTCAACCCCTCTTGAGCTGAAATCTGACAGCTTCTGCTTAGATTGATATAAATTAACAGGATAACCCCACCATTTCAAGCACCTGCTATAGCCTATAAATTGATTGAGCAACTTCCACTTCTTTATCTGTCTGAGAGGCATGTTGGTGTCAGTAACTGAGGGGGAGTGCTGACATTGGATTGCTATTGGAGGCTTCTGGGGTACCTCTTTGGTAAGTAAGCTGTCAATTTAAAAACACATATGTATGGCCCAAATATATGGGACTCTCATTGTTTAGAGTTAGGACCACCCTATTAGCAAAAGCGCCGTGGAGTGGCGGGTGACTTTAACATACATTTGCAAATGTGTGCAACTAAGACTTTTGCATTTTTATCTACAGTAGAAATGGCAGATCTGTTGCTGGCTATAGCAGTGTGCTGGGGGATCTCTCTGTGTGTTTGTTCCTTTCAGGATAACCCCACCCTTTCAAGCACCTGCTATAGCCTATAAATTGATTGAGCAACTTCCACTTCTTTATTAGCCTCTGCTTAGAGTCAGATAATCGTGAACCTTGGATCAGCCATCACCAAACAATCCTAAACAGGGAAAAAAGTCAGTATTTACTAAAAAGTCTATCATTGTATATACGCTGTCCCTAATATGTCCTTGTACTCACAAATTGAAGGAAATGGAGGCCACACAGAAATAGCTGATTCTGATTCCAGCAAGCAGAAGCTGTATCACAAGTTTGTGATCACAACATGGCAGGGCTGAATGATTGCCTCTCCAGCTGTTATAATGGGTATGCAGGTGCGCTCTCCTGCGATTGCCTCTGTGTGTGAGTGGGTGAGCATTATCATGCCAATAATTGCCTGTGTTTGGCTGATTATTGTAATTGATTGACAGATGAAAATCAACCATTATAAATATGGTATAGAAGAGAACCGCGACTGACCTGCCCACACCCACACACGGCCTGAGAGCCAATCATAAAGGAGAGTGTTGAAAAGTGTCATTCACTTGCAAACACGCATTCTGCTACCATCACCAGAATGGAGCTCCGGGCCCTCTCTAGCATTAACAAACCCTTTTCTTGCCCCATCTTCTTGGTACATTAGTAACAGAGACAAAAATGCAGCCTGCAAAAGTTTACCTGCACCGGCAAGCAAAAGATTTTTCAACTCCAGCGGCACTGGAATGATTTTAGGAGGCGCATAGGGACATGAGGGGAGTAATTCTGGAGTGATATTAGAAGGTTTAGCTTCACAATTATTATTTTTTTCCCAGAGAATATTACTATTATATCTAGCCGATTACAAAGCTTATAATAACTTTCATTGCACAAAGTACAAGGCCTGCTATGTAATATTGATGTTGCAGAATCAGCATGTGATTAATATAAACCTCCCGGGTCAAGTCCATATGAAAGTGGTGTAGTGTAGGCATGTGTTTAATTTCGCCAATGATGGTTCTAGTGTGGTATTGGATATTTCATATTGCAATCTAACATTATCTGTATGTTTCTATGTATGTGTGAGACAAAGATAACATTTATTTAAAAACAAATGGGCCATATTTCTTCCAACAGAACGCCTACGCCGTCAACATCCAGAGGCGAGGTTGGAGGCCCAGGAGGAGGCGGCCCTTTCAGCACCACCCAACCAATCCCTTTCTCCACTCCCCGACCAATCCCTTTCCCTATTTTCCACACAGCAAGAGAACAGGGCCAATACCTGGGAGGGAGTCCTGGTGACAGTGGAGAAGTCCATGTGGGAGGAGTCAGGGCCATCCTAGGCATGTGCAGAAGTATGTAAGTATCTTGATATTTTAATGTTCTATAATTTAAAATATTTTGTTTTGCAGCATAAAAATGTAGCCCTCAGAAAGCCTTTCTTTCCCAAATGTGTCTTTCCCTAGGCCTAGTAAAAGATTGCCATTTCACAGGTGACTGACATCATGAGCCTAATAAGTGTTTGTTGCCAATCAATCCCCTCCCCAAAAAAATATCTGCATGTGCTTTCAAAATGCATTCTCTGGCTACCGCTATATTCAGCATAATATGAACCTTTGCAGAGAATGTGTGAACAAAGTACATCCATACCATTAAGATATGTGTTCAAAATGTCTTAAGATTACGATTGTAAATGTTTTTTTTTTTTATTTGTTTTTTCAGGCGCAGAACAAATACCACCGTCACGTTTTACAAAAGAAAATCCAGAAATATAAATATAAATATATATATATATATATATTAGAAAAATATTATTTTCAATCAGAATTTGATTTGCAGTTTGTTATTTACATTTCCAAGCAAAATTAGTTTATTAAAAATATATATATATTTATTGCAAAAAAATGTGTATGTTTTATTTTTGTTAAGAAAATGCGTATTGATATACACTGTTACCTTTGTGGTATGTTGAATATGGTATTTTTCCTATTAGGCAATATCATAGAGACATATGATGCACCTATCATACAAAGCTTTTAATGGGTGAGGGGCAGATCCAAACATACTACATATTACTGTTTTCATTATGGACAAAAATGAGGCCACTAGCTATCCCTTATGAGCCAAAAGCAGAATATAGATATTGAGGCTTTGCTCTGTCCAACTGGTATGAAGAACACCAATTTAATCATATAAAGGTATAGAGTATGTTGAATATGTTTTTTTTATATCATTCAATCTCACACAAACAGTGTACATACTGCATCATATAAATGGGTACTGTTATTATTATTATTATTATCTTTGACTTATAAGGTGCCACAAAGGGTCCGCAGCGCCGTTCATTACATATACAGAAAACAGAACCAAGACACAACATGATACAAAAATATATACAAACACAGGTGACAGGGTAAAGCAAATCAGATTATATTTGGGACAGATAGTGAAAGCGATGGTAGAAATCATCGAGAAGAAGGATAAAGCTTAAGAAGACAGGAAAAACAGGGCTAGCGAAGCAGGCCAAGAGGTACAGAGGGTGAAGGAACAGTAGAAGGAGCACACAAGGAAAGAGTGCCCTGCTCATGAGAGCTTAAATCCTAAAGGGAAGGGGGGACACAAATCGGGTGGTACTAACTGGGGGAGAGAGCCAGGACAAGGAAGTTAGGAGTAGGACTTATAGACTTGAATAAAGAAATGAGTCTTAAGGGCACGCTTGAAGCCTTTGAGAGTAGATGCTAACCTGATGGAACGTGGAAGATCTTTCCACAGCAGGGGAGCAGCCCGGGCAAAGTCCTGAAGGGTTAGTATGATAATTATGATAGTAAAACATTGCTATTATTACTGTCAGCTGATCCCTAATCACTCTCCTCTATGTATGCAATCACTCTCTTATTATGCTACAGGGTTTAATTTAAACAATTAGGTATCACTGACTGAGTGATATACAACACGTAAGAAAGATATAGATGGCTAACCAGGATTGTTCCACCCTAAATTAACTGTACAAAATAGATCAGTGTATCTACTCCTCACACTACATATTCCTCAATAGAGCACATAACCATTTCTATATAACACACTGGGAATTATTAAAAAATAAAGATCTCTAGCAACTAATTAATACATTAAAACCTAAGTTTTCAGTATATTAAGGAAGGAATGCATTCCTCTGCGTTCCTCTCTCAATCGCCAATTCAAATGTATGTCGTACCCAAATGTAAGTCTGCTGTTGAATTGGATAGAGGGGCAAATAAATAAATAAATTATTTAGTACCATATTCATCAAGGAATGTAATGCCTCTATTCGTTGGACCTTGAATACAGACGTGCATATGCCACGATGTACTTGCGCTTTTTAAAAAAATCGCACAATACGTTCCTTTTGCGCTCCTTCATGAATCAGGCCCTATGTGAACATCCCCCTTTTATGGGGTGTTCCAAGATCAGAAAGCGGGCGTACACCCTGAAATGCATTAGGATGGCAGTGGGTTCATTTGTGCAAATGAAGAGATTGCGTGTCTGTGCTTTTTGCCTTTCCAAATGAGCCATTATGACACTTTGCTTCTTCCATTGCTACATGTTGTAACAGTATATTCAATATGAAAGTTGGATGTTAAACACATGCTAAAAGCTGCATCACAATGTAATTTGCAGTTAGGCTGTATAAATGAATATAGCATTACCGGCCTCAATTTATGCTCCAACAGTTAAAATGTCTTTGAGTAATAAGATCATATTTTAGCAGATACTGTACAAACGGTAATGTAATATAAATAAAAATGAAGGAACAAAGGTAAAACGTCTTACGTAATCTTTTCTCTATCCTAAAGGTTCAGTTTGGAATTCTACCAACAGCTTCAGACTCTGATACACACCATTGAAGAGATCAACAGGGATCCCAATATTCTCTCAAATGTAACATTAGGGTTCCAGATGTACGACACATGTAATATACCTCATTATGAACTACAAGGAGCTTTACAATTCCTAACTGAGACCACCACACTCAGCTCCAACAGCCGGTGTAATACTAGATCATATTTTGCTGCCGTTATTGGTTCCAGACTTTCTGCAAACTCCATCATCTTGGCTCACGTTTTGGGGACTTTCACATACCCACAGGTGAGAAGTTTGAAGAACATGTATTTATAAACCATGAAATGATTTCTACTATTATAAATAAGTCACAATTCACCATATAATCAGCAAGTAAACATTATTACAAAAATATGGGACAAGTTTTTAGTGCAGTAAAATACCACTATGTGTTGGTAACACATTACTTTCCTCCATCTCTGGTATTGTTGATGGATGTGATTTGATTTGTTTAATTTTAGCAACTGTGTTTTAATGAGGTAGACAATGATATTATGGACAGGTGTTAAGGCATAGAATTATTTCTCAGCCTAATGTCATAGATATACAAAGCTTTTCCATTTGGGAAATTTTCAGTGAAATACCGTAAATGTAGCCTTGTCCCAAGAGTTTACTAACCTAGCATTCAGGCTATGCAGTGAGTCACCTGACCTCTTTACACACCTGGACACACGTCCACTCCTGCATACTCTTATTGGCAGAGAATAGTCAGTGGCCCATCATGGCAGCCTGAACCATCGCTCACTACCTTTTGGAACCAAAATGTAGTTTGGATACTCCACCCGTCCTCCAAGCTGGGAAGCAACTCTACGGAAGACTGCAAAGAGTAACTGGAGCCAAGCCAAAGATCGTAGGTTAGTAGCAAACACAAAGTGTCACAATACAGGCCAGGAGATCGGGGCAGGCAGGGAGCAAGAGTAGTACATATATCAAAGCCAAAGGGTCAAGGGCAGGCAGCAAACGAGAGTGGTTCAGATAACAAAGTCAAAGTATCAGGTATCAGGTGGTCAAATAAGCAGAGCTCAGACAGAGAGCAGGTACAGCTATTGTAGGGCAAAATCGCTATAACCGGCACAGAGGCTAAGCCCTCCCTTCCTTTTAAATAAAAGAGGGCCAATCAGAGAAGGAGAAGGAGCACACCACCAGCCTGCAATGGTGAATGCAATCGTGATTGCAAATGCAATCGCACTCCTTGGCTGCCTGTCAAACAGCTGAGGGTGGAGAAATACAGAAGCTTTTCGGCTGCCTTGGTAACAGCTGGGACGTAGAGAGGAGAAGTGGCATCGCCGCTGCCTGTGCAACAGCTTGGACAGAAGCATGAGCCATCGCAGCAGCGCGGCTGCTCAATTAGGATTTGGGGGCAATGAGCGACTCTTAACAGCAGCATAAAAGTGTAGTCCTCAAAAAGACTTTCTTATTGCCATTCCCACAGGTGTCTGACATCATGGGCCTAACACATGTATGTTGCCTATCAATACCCCTTTCCCATTAAATCTGCATATGCCTCGAAAAAGTAGTAGTCTCTCTGGTATAACATGAACCTCTGGAGAGAGTTTTACCTTAATGTACCACTTCTGAACTCTGCTGAGCTTTGAAAATGTGTTATCGAAGTACATTCATAGACCTAAGATATATTTTAAAAATGTAATAAGATTGAGATTGTAAAAAAACATGTTCTATTTTTTTTCCAGTCGACGAAGAAATACTACCCACCCAAGTTTACATCCCACCCACCCAATTTCACATCCAACCCAAATTGACCTCCAACCCGCCCAAGTACGCATCTCACCCTCCTAAGTTCACATCCCACCCACCCATGTTTTGTTTAAAAACTTAAAAATTATCAAAACAAATTCAAAAATATGTATATTCTTACATTTTTTTTTAGATTTTGCTTGTTAAATTTATTCTACAAACTATTTTATATAAAAGTTCTTTGTTTTTTGTGTGTTTTATTTTTGTCAATAAAATGTGTACCAAGGTAAAATTGTAATATAATGAAGGGACATTTGGAACATGACTGAATATATGAAATACATTTGTTCCTTTTGTCAGGATATTAACTGCAACACAAGGAACCAGGAATAAAAAGTATAGTTGCCCGTTACCTATTAGTGTGAGAAACAAGGTACAGTTTGTCTGGGTGATAATCATTTTCTTTCCTCACACAGTATATGGCAGCACAGCCATTATACCAATATTGTCACACAGTATATGGCAGCACAGCCATTATGCCCACACAGAATATGGCAGGACAGCCATTATAACCACATAGTATATGCAGCTCAGTCATTACAATCACACAGTATATGGCAGCACAGTCATTATAATCACACAGTATATGGCAGCACAGCCATTATGCCATTATCCCCACACAGTATATGGCAGGACAGCCCTTATAACCACACAGTATATGCAGCTCAGTCATTACAATCACACAGTATATGGCAGCACAGTCATTATAATCACACAGTATATGGCAGCATAGCCATTCTCCCACTATCATCATATACAGAGAGTGAAATAAGTATTAACACATCAACATTTTTCTCAGTAAATATATATTTAATGCGGCTATTGTAATAAAATTTACACCATATGTCAGCAACAACCCTTGCAATCCACACATGCAAAGAAATCAAACCATAGATGTCCATAAATTAAAGTTTTGTGTAATAATGTGAAATGACACAAGGAAAAAGTATTGAACACGCTTCCTGAAATTTATTTAATACTTTGTACAAAAGACTTTGTTGGTAATGACAGCTTCAAGACACTTCCTGTATGGAGAAACTAGTCGCATGCATTGCTCAAGTGTGATTTTGCTACATTATTCAACGCAAATAGTCTTCAAATCTTGAAGGTTCCGTGGGCTTCCTCTATAAACTCAGATCATTTGTTCTTTCCATAGATTTTAAACTGGATTCAAGTCAGGTGATTGGCTTGGCCATTCTAGCAGCTTTATTGTCTTTCTCTGAAACCAGTTGAGAGTGACCTTGGCTGTGTGTTTGGGATCATTGCCTTGCTCAAATGTCCAACTTTGTTTCATCTTCAGCATCCTGGTAGATGGCAGCAGATTTTTATCAAGAATGTCTTTGTACATTTTTCCCTTCATACTTCCTTCAATCAAATGCAGTCTGCCAGTACTGTGTGCAGAAAAATAGCCCCACACCATGATGTTCCCACCTCCAAACTTCACTGTTGGTATGGTGTTTTTGGGGTGATGGGCAGTGCCATTTCTCCTCCAAACATGATGTGTGTTATGGTATACAAAGAGTTCAATTTTGCTCTCATCTGACCACACTATTTTCTCCCAATATTTCACAGGCTTGTCCAAATGTTGTGCAGCAAACTTTAAACGAGTTTCAACATGTTATTTCTTCAGCAACGGAGTCTTGCGTGGTGAGCGTGCATAGAGGCCATGGTGGTTGAGTGCATTACTTATTGTTTTCTTTGAAACAATTTCTGAAGTTCTCCACAAGTGGTCATTGGTTCTTAGACAACTCTATCTGATATTCTTTTTCAATCCTCGTTCTTGCGAGGTGCACCTGGTTGTAGCTGGTTTATGGTCAAATGAAGTTCTTTCCACTTCCGAAATTATGACCCCAACAGTGCTCACTGGAACTTTCAGCAGTTTAGAGATCCTTCTGTAATCAATGCCATCAGTATGTTTTGTACAATAAGGTAGCGAAGGTCTTGAGAGAGCTCTTTGCTTTTACCCATCATGAGATGTTTCTTGTGTGACACCTTCGCAATGAGACACCTTTTTATAGGTCATCAGTTGTGGCTGAACCAGCTGGCAGGATTGCTTTCTAATTACTGATAGGTGTCTTGGCTTTCCATGCCTTTTTGCACCTCCCTTTCTTCATGTGTTCAATACTTTTTTCATGTGTCATTTCCCATTATTACACAAGACTTAATTTATGGACATCTATGTTTTGATTTGTTTGCATCTGTGGATTGCAAGGGTTGTTGCTGACATTTGGGGTAAATTTCATTACAATGGCCACATTAAAAATATGTTTACTGAGAAAAATGTTTATGTGTTCAACACTTATTTCACCCACTGTAAGTTTTTTTCATATCAGACAATATCATACAGACATCATTCATGCAGCATCTTACAAAGGGTTAATAAGCAGGGTTAGTATGAAATTATAACTATAAGAATAACACATGAGTGTAGGGAAGGAATTGCACGCCTGTACGTTCCGCTGTCAATTGGCAATACAAATGCATGTCGAACACAAACGTACGTCTGCCGGTGAATTGAATAGAGGGGCAAAAAATAACGCTCTGCTACCCTTGCGAGTTGTTAAGTCATGTAATTGCGTTAGTACCATAGTCATCGAGTAAATTAGTGCCCATATACGTTTGAATATGGATTCAACAAAATACTTTTCTTTAGATCCGCTCCTTTTTGAATACGGACGTCTATTCCATAACTGTCACATAATCTATTCCCAACAATCATTTTAGTCTACAGACAGACTTTCAATAGGGGCACTGAGCCAGTGAAAGTAACCAAGTATAAACACTAGGAAACACCAAGATCAGTTCTTTCACACTAATCAATCCAATTCCAGAGACGCTGAGTACATGCAAAGAGTCTGTTCATTGCTAGGCAACAAGACTTACTCTGAAGAGTAATGTGGAATCCCCCACAGACCCTGTAGCAGTTCCTGAACTCTGTTGCTATAAAATACAAATAATTTGACTATGTAGAGTAACATAAAACTGCAGATGAAAATTAGGAACATTAAATATCAGAGGTCACCTACAGTAAAGTTAGTATCCCACTAACATATAAACAAAACCTCACAGAAAACATCCTAACTTTAAATTATCATTCAAACCACAAAGATTTATAGTAGTCAGTCTACAAATGCACTGTAGTTCCAAGTGTAGTAAATATTTATCCCATCACCTCCTTTCCTAAGGGGTAGAAGAAGGTGGTTAATCAGGTAATATATATATTGATGTATGCTGTTGCCTTTATCTGCAAAGTGTCTCGTCAATGATAAGTTCTTAAAGTTGCCATGTTGGCCAACTTCTCCTTTAACATACAAGAATTTGGACCAGGTAGAGGAACTATAGACACAAGGCAAGAGTGATTGGAGGAAGGGTGTGACTAAATCAAAAAGATATATACAGTGGAGATCAAATGGATGTAGACCCTTGTCCCAAAGGACCAAATGCAACCTTTAAGTGCAAACATTGGTCAAGTAGGCCTTAGGGTCAACAATATAGGTGTGTTATATTTAACCGTTTTATATACACATTCCACCCATCCCGTCAGTCCATTGCTTAAATGCACCTCTCGGTCCTTCAGGCTAACATTCTAAAGGACGTGGGTTGCTCCATTTCCATCACACACTAGATTGTCAGCTCTTTTACATCTACCACAACAGTTCCCTAACATCATCTATTATTTAATCTTATCAAGTGAATTAATTATTATTATCATTGTTATTTATGTCAAGGTGGTGCAGTCAAAGTACACAATACATATAGATAATAAGGCGGTAACATTTAAAGTAAATAAGTGCTTATTGTTTACAAGTGGGACAGTGACAGAAAATTAGCAGTGCACAATAAAGTCAATCAAAACATACATGTTAAATGCATAATAGTCAAGGTAAGTTTTTGTTTGCTGTGGGGATGTTTCAATACACAAGACATATGCACTGTTAATTTAGAATCACTGTTTTCAAGGATAATTATGTAAGGGGTACTTTCTAAATGCTATCAGTCTTTATGGAAATATGCAGCGTAGGCTCCACTCTCTATATTAAAATGGGCATACTTTACGCTCAATGCACCTCTGCTTTCTTTGTTGAGTTTGGTGTAGGTATGTCTGATTTACACCTGAGGTAAAACAAATTCATTCGCTAGTGTTTTCAAGCATCCAAAAAAATTATGTATGCAAATAAATTTTTATGTGCGCTTTTTTATACATACGTTTCACACATATGCGTCCAGCTCTACATTAGCCTCTAGGTGGCAATTAGATAAATGAAGAAGGTTTGCTTTGCAAATGAAAGAACAGTGTTGTACTTGCTTAGTGGTTAGCACTTCTGCCTCACAGCACTGGGGTCATGAGTTCGATTCCAGACCATGGCCTTACCTGTGTGGAGTTTATATGTTCTCACCATGTTTGTGTTGGTTTCCTCCGGGTGCTTCGGTTTCCTCCCACACTCCAAAAACATACTGGTAGTGTAACTGGCTGCTATTAAATTGCCCTTAGTCTCTCTCGGTCTGTGTGTGAGTGTGTGTTAGGGGATTTAGATTGTAAGCTCCATTGGGCAAGGTGTGAATTCTCTGTGCAACGCTGCGGAATTAGTAGCGCTATATAAATAGATGACGAGATTCAAAGATTTACTATGTTCTATCTGAATGTGTATAATATCACTTTTTTCTACTTTCAGATCAGTCCATATTCAAGTGTTTCCCTGCTCAGTAACCAGAAAATGTTTCCATCTTTCTTCAGGATTTTTCCAAGTGATAAATTACAGTCTATGGGACTGGCCCAGCTTGTTTTGAGCTTTGGATGGACCTGGATTGGTCTTGTAGCTACAGACAATGATTATGGTCTTCTTGGAATTCAGCCGATAAAACAAGAAATAATAAAGGCTGGAGCATGTGTAGCTTTTACCGAATATATTCGTCTAGGTCAACCAAATAACAATGCTCCACATATAGTCAAGGTTATTAAGGAGTCAACAGTTAAGGTGGTTGTTGTATTCTCTGCTGAAGCTGATTTTGTTCCTATTGTGAATGAAATGTTGAAACAGAACATTACAGGGAGGATTTTTATAGGAAATGCGGGTTGGTCCAGGTCTCCCTTATTATCAGTAATAAAATATTTTCAGATCTTATCTGGAAGTCTTGGTTTAGCTGGTGTTGAAAATGAGGTCCCAGGAATAAGTCAGTTCCTCAGCAAGATACATCCCTCAGAGTCTATGGGGGAGAACTGGGTGAACTTGTATTGGGAAAAAGTTTTCAATTGCGAATTTCTTTATGGGAAAAACCTTACTGGTTCTTCGCAGACCATAGTAAAAGAATGCACAGGAGAAGAACATTTAGATGATGTGAAGAACAGCTCCACCTACATCATCAGCTTAAAATATTCTTATTACACATATACTTCTGTAACTGTTTTGGCTAAAGCTTTGGAAGATCTGAAAAGTTGTAAGAAGGGTGAAGGGCCATTTTCTCGTGGAAACTGTGCAGACATTTGGAATTTCAAACCATGGCAGGTAATTTTACGCCAAAGATTTAGAAGGAAAATACGATTATATAAAAACAGTATGTCCACATATACTATTTATGATTGCCAGGTGTTTGGTTGTATAAAACAGCATTTTCAATTTAGTAACAACTGATTGATTCAATATTGTGGAACAACAAGTAAATTTCTCCTTTCTCGCCGCTCCTCTTCTGTGTCCCCCCTCTACCAATCCCTTCACTGGCTCCCCTTGCCCTACAGAATCCTGTTCAAGCTCCTCACTCTTTCATACAAGGCCCTCGCCAACTCCACAGCACCCTACATCTCCACCCTCCTCTCTATTCATGCTCCATCCCACCCTCTCCGATCGGCCAATGATCGTCGCCTCTCTTCCCCCCTGATCACCTCCTCCCACCCGCGTATCCAAGACTTCGCCCGCGCTGTCCCCCTCCACTGGAACAAGCTCCCTCCCTCCATCAGAACTTCCCCTATTCTGTCCAATTTCAAATGGGCTTTAAAAACCCACCTTATTCTTAAAGCCTTCCAGTCTCCCACTTAACTCCCTACTTTTTCTTCTGCCTCTTCCCCTTCATTCCCCTTCCCTTATCCTTATCCTCTGTTCCTCCTTCTCTCCCTCTCTCCCCCGTGTCTCTCTGTCTGTCTACCCCACCCCTTAGATTGTACACTCCTTTGAGCAGGGTCATCTCTCCTCCTGTCTTCACCACTTTTAACTCTGCTCTCCAGCTGCCTAGCCCTCCTCCCCGAGGACCCTCTTCCCCTCTTCCCCTCTTGCTCCCTCCTCTCCCCTCTGGCGGTCTCCCTGTCATCCGTGCCCTCCCTCCTGGGCTCCGTCGTATGCGGACCTTCCCCTCTCCCCTCCCCCGCCTCTCTAGCTGTGCTTTGAGCTCACTGAGTTACTGTGCTTATTGTTTACTGTACTGTGCTGTCTCACCTCGTATTGTAATTTTGTTTGTCCCTGTAGGTGCTACGGACACCTAGTGGCGCCCTATAAAGAAAAATTAATAATAATAATACATTTAATTTATTATTTCTGTTTCTGTCCACAAATAAACTTCTTATTCTCCCAATCTTCACAGCTCACCTACTATATCAGGAAAGTTAGGCTCAAACTAAGTAGTGGTAATTACTTTTACTATGAGAAGAATGGAGACCTTCCTTCAGTCTATCATCTTGTGAACTGGCAACTGAGTCCAGAAGGGACTGTAAAGCAGATTCAGATCGGAAACTATAGCCCTACAGCAAATCCTGATCAATCTCTGGCCATCAACTCAAGTCTGTTGTTGTGGCCTATGGGAGGACGACAGGTGAGACCCCAGATCAAGCCCCAGGTCATCTGCACATGTGTATTATTATTCAAATATTTTTCTGCTAATCTATGGGCCTGATACATGTGAATCAAGTGGCTAATTGGTAGAGGGGTATGTACCAATCTTCTATATCAAATTATGAAAGACAACAAAAGTTTATGTACATATATCAAATATGTACCAGTCTGCTAGTTTATAGTGAAAAGAAGTTTAAATAAGTTTTTTATAACACAATTTTAAAAAAATGTGCGAGAAATAAATATACACATGTAGCATAATAATTTTAACATGAACAATTTATCCCTGTCTAACTTGTTAAAGACCAATATATTTCAGTTATCTAATGTGAAAATATATGTACAAAATGTTTTGTTACAAATAAAACTAAAAACATTTATAAATGCAGCTCCACAAAAAAATTAACAAGTCAAACTTGTTTATACAAAATCTTCTACTATATGTTGTAGGAATGAAGCTTCTCATTACGTTGTTTTCAGTCTCTTCAGATATTTTCCCAGATTTTTTGTTAAGTTAAAAAGCACAAATCTATGTAAAAACACTAGTAATATGGAAAACATAAAATAATAATAATAATACTACTACTAATAATAATAATAGTAATAAAATAATATTGGGCAAAACTGCACTTAATAGCATATCTAAATAAACTTGAATGCATTCCTTTATATATAAGAATGCAAACACTGGAGTAACAAATAATGCATGTATAAATTAAAGTGTAGTGTTTGCATATTGAGTCCTTGAACTTAATAATAATAAAAAAGCAATAAAATCTTCCTCTAAAAAAGGGAATCCAATACCTATAAACACCCTAATGGTTTATGTCTTTGCTTCAAACCACAAAACACCATTACATGTGTAAACCATATTCAGAACAAGATCATAAATAATGATAAACAAGCATTTTACTTTGGGAAAAAATGATGGTCACATATTTATTGATTTTTACATAAGAAATTGGTGGCAAGAAGAAAAGAGTGTCGGTCAGCTCAAACTATGTGTACCCTCCGGTGCCTCCTGAAAAGGCAGGATCAACACATACAGCCATTTTAATTAAAGGGGACAATGCTCCGTGGCCCAACTCCTCTCAAACCCTCACTGGTTGCTGATTACTGATCTATACCGTCTAGCGAGTGATGATCCAAATAACACAACCTCGGGGTTTGTTTCATTCAGCTTTATTTGGGCTTCAGTCCTTTAAAGAGCCACTACTTAAATAAAATAGTTTGAATCAAAAGAGTTCAATATCACAACCATCCGGAGGCTGAAATGTCAGCCGCCTGTTTTGACTTTATGAATGAAAGAGTTATTTTAAAAGTGTATGAACAAGGCTGGTTTTCCTCCAAACAGCTTGAGAATTCAAGCCCATTTGCCTGGAGTAAAAAGCTGTGCACCTACCTGTAAAATGGGGAACACATCCCAAAATACAGGGAGACAAGGACAGTGAGACATACACTTATCTGTCAATACCCCACATGCATTTATTGGCGTTTTTGCTCTGTTAGGTTAATTGTTTTTTTTATTTCCTGCTTGGTAACTGACAGTATTTTTTGTTTTTGTCTACTGTATACTAAGTATGCCAGTACGGATGGGCCCATTCAATTTGAAGAGTCCTGTATTATGTACCCAGGATATATGTGTCACAAAACTAGGCGTAATCAATAGGATTCTTTGCAGTCTCTGTGGTTTGACTGAACCCACCTCTGAGGCACAGAGTCTAACAAGGTGAACGTGTTCGCCAAGGATCCCACAAGGAGGTTTGGGCTTTGCTTGTTCACCCCGCAGGTCATGGTTTTCCGGATGAGTACTTGGTGAGACCAATTTGAGAGAATGGATTGTCAACAAGGAGAGTTCTGCATACAACGGAACCCTGGATACAAGGATCTGCTGTATAAAAGAGGTTACTTGATACCCCTATACTGAGATCAGCTGAGAAACAGATGAAGCTGGTCAGTAGAAAAGATACAGATACCAGGATACCAAGATTAGCTCTGAAGCATATGATGCTGCGTAACAGGATCATTAGAAAATATATGGATACAGGATACCAGGATTGCAGAATACCAGGATACCAGGATACCAGGATGCAGAGACGCAATATAGCAGAATAACAGGTAGCCAAATATTCCAGCAGCAAAATCGGGTACAGATCTGGCATCATCTGTCCTGCCCAGATGCATTAAAATTTGGGGGAATGAGGGGGAGTGAAACTCCATCAGTCTAGGACTGAATACAGAAGGATGTAAAAGGAAGGATGTAAAAGAAGGGTCTGCGTATGCTCAGAACCGAATCCAAGATGGCGTCCGCCAACAAAATAAACAGTTCATCATTTTAAAAAAAAGTACAGTCCTTCGGTAATAGAAGTAGAATGTGCTGGTTGCTCCTAAAATACACAGCAATATATATATAGTCCTCATATAACCCTGTATTATTGCAAAAAAAAGTTTTAGCATTGAACTAGTCCATAAACTAACCAGTGTGTAACTAGAATGTATATAGTACTTCTGGTATTTATTGCAAGTAAATAATGCTCCAATAATCTAGCAGAAAACATTATTGAGTTATCCCCCAAAACAGACCTCCTTTAATGTTTGCTTCCACTAGACTTATATAGTAAAATGTTTTTGTCTTTTTTATAAAAAAAAAGCATTACCATACTAAAATGATATTATCCCCAGGTCCCTCGCTCGGTCTGCAGTGAGAGTTGTCCTCCAGGATTCAGGAAGGCTACTAGAACAGGACAACCTGTCTGCTGCTTTGATTGTGTCCAATGTCTACAAGGAGAAATATCTAACCAGACAGGTAAGTCAAGGGTTTTCTGATCTACCCAGAAATAGTAGAGACATTGGAACTGAAAAATCCCATTCTTCTGGAGGTGACATTAGATGATCTGTGTAAAAAAATTATATAAATGCATTCTCCAAAAGTGTGTTAGATTCACAAAGCATATTAGCAAACCTCTCAACATTTAGATGTGCAAAGTTTTGACAAATTTTGAGCCCAATTCAATCTTGCCAAACCCTACCCCAAACCAGCCAAAATCAACCACTTTAGGGCAAAACTCCAACCTGTTTCATGAAAAGCTCCACAACATTCGAGGTCTGCAAATTGGGATTGTCCAGCTAAAATTTAGATAGTTTTGAAGCTTGTACTGGAGTCCTTGTACTACTTTGTAAGTAATATGAAGCAGAATTATACATAGCAGTGTGCCTATATCATATCTTGTATCATGACTCCAAACTACCTACAAATACAAGGGCTTGTATGGACCCATTACAGCTCCAACTTATTATAATTTACACTCTGTACATTTAAAGATTGATAAGTGTGGGTGTGGCAAGAGATATATGTTCATCCTTAAATTATTATGAGGATCCATCTGGCAGGAGATTTTTTTAATAGATAGCAATTTTTATTTTATTGACGTTTATATAGCTAATGTAACTTTTGTATTACAAAATGTTACAGTTTTGCCCTGTGTTTACATCATGATAAACACATGGACATGGACTATTATATAGCTAGGTGTGGTAATATGTATAGTCAAATTCCAGAACCAAATTGAGTAATCTGTTATTCAGTAACTTTTTAGTGCTTAAGCACAATATAGGATCTAACGCTCAGTTCTAAAACTTTGTCTAATTATTCATATTTGTAGTGATCTTCCAAGTCTGAAAAATGAAATCATGCGACACTTCCCATGATGGCATTTAAAAAAGGCAACATGTTAATTCATATTGGCTTTACTAACTCACATTCAGAGCATTAGTTTAACTTACACTTACTCCATCTGTAGCATTAGTTCCTCATAACAATGTACATACACTATTTAGAGTTAAGCATATTGTTGAAAGTTGATCTCTTATTTTTCACCTTATATCACATTTTGATGTAGTATTTCACCAACAGAATTTTGCATTTTCCAGTCCTCCCCCAACCACACCACAAAACAGCATCACCCCTTAAGTTATAGTCATCCATATATATATATATATATATATATATATATATATATATATATATATAGAAAGAAGAAGTTTGTTTGTTTGTTGGTCAATATCTTGGCCACCCCTCCACCGATTGGGATGAAACCAACACAAGATGGTCCAGTTGGATCCTGGCCAGGTTTTAAGGGGGTTAGGGATCCAGTCGGACCTCCCTTTGGTGTATGCTGGGCTGAACTTTGACCCGGGGAGCCTGTTCTGAGCTTTCCACTGGATGGACTTGGACGAAAACTTCACAGACTGGTAACATTGGATCCCAGAAAACATACTAGGGGGTTGAGGCCTAGATTGGATCTCCTGTTGGTGTACGCTGGCCAGAACTTTGACCCCGATGGTAGTTATTTTCGTGATGACTACATCTCCGACATTACTTTAAACGACTGGAAAATTCTGATGCTTACAATGTACACATGTTGTAAAGGAAAAGACATTTAACGTATCCGACAGGTGTGCTACAATGCTGGCAGTGAGGATTCACGTCACTTAACATAGCGACAGAGAGATGGACAATTCTAAAGCGGAAATGCCAGGACCCGGGTATAGATTATCTAAAAAACTCTTAGGTTTACAGTTAGGGTTAGAAATAGGGTTAGGATCAGGTTTAGTGTTAGGTTTATGGTTCCAGTTAGGGATAAGGTTAGGGTTAGCATTAGGGTTTGCTGCCGGGTCCTGGCATAGCCGCTTTAAAACCGGCAATCTCTCCGTCGCTAAGTTAAGTAACGCGATTCCTCACTGCCAACATTTTGTGTTGTCGCACATTTTAGCACACCTGTTGGATATGTGTCACGGTTCAAATACAAAGTATAGTTCAAGAGCCAGGAATGAGGTGAAAACACAATGTTTATTGCTGGAATTACAACCTGATGGTGTAATACTGAGCATACAGGAAAATGCAGGAATAAATACTGGGTAGATGACTGATGTAGGTAAGTGGTGATACGGAGAGATCCCAGGTAGCAGGTAAGCAGTGATATGGAAAATCCCAGGCAGCATGAAAACCACAAGCACAGCAGAAGGCAGAAACAACAGAATGCAACAACAGGATGTGACAACAATAACCAGCAATGTATGCTGGGAATGACAGGTATAAATGAGAACACACCCAGATGCAAGGAATAATTGGTGAGCAGGTTAACCCCTAATGCAAACAATAAGGCACAATAGCAACACCTCTGATGAATGGAGGTACTACCAATACAAATACAATAATAAGGACAAAAAGGCAGGTGCTGCCAGGCAAAGCAGCATGTAATGCATAAGCTTGCAGGCAGATCCTGACAATATGTTAGCTTGTCTTTTTGGTGGTAAATCTTTACAACATGTGCACATTGTAAACAACAGAATTTTCCAGTTGATTATAGTAATGTAGGAAATGTAGACATCAGAAATACGTACCTCACACTTTCACCCAGGGAGCCTGTTCTAGGTCTTCCACTGGATGGAGTTGTATGACATTTAATATAAAAACAAAAACAACACTGGGCAGCCACCTTAATGGTGTGTTGGGAGAGCCTGCTAGTTATTTACCAGTTACATCCAACTCATAAATAACTTAATGTCTTAAAGATTTAAACCCGGGCAACACTGGGTGCTTCAGCTAGTAGATTATAAGTCCGGTGAAATGCATTATTGTAAATGCAGTGCAGTATAGCTTTCCATAGATTGTAAATCAATAGTGGAAACCTACTAAACAGCCTGTTCCCCAGCAGAACTTTTGCCACAGCTGTGTTCATCATAATACTGTATACACAAGTTGACTCAGACTACCAGTGATAGATGCACAATGCAACATATTAGATCTGCAAATATTGTTGCCTTTTTCTGGCCTTGTACATAATTTCTGAGGCTTGTTGAAATGTAGGACAATACAGCATATTGTCTGGGTTGATAAAATATTTTATTTAGAATGATTGGTGGAGGGGAAAACGTGCCATTTATTATGACGCATGAAATTGTATACCAGTTTATGCTTAGATACTAAAAGAATATTTTTCAGAACAAGATTTCAAAATGTCATTTTTTTCCTTCTCTTGTCCATAGTCTTCAGCTTTATCTACCACCACTCTGTTGTCAACATAACTGAGGTGTGATCATTCTCTCACAATGCAGTTTCTTGGAGGTGTCACTTAGTGGCAGAGAATACGAATGACACTGCAAAGTCAGGAAAGGACTAAAAAATAGGACAGAAAGCCAGCAAACATGTGGAAGGGAAATAGCTCTAAGTTGCACTTAGACTCCTCCAATTTAATATACAATATAAACAAACTCTATATCAATTTGACTAAAACTAATCTATTTAAATTTGCTCATTATAAAAAATTGCATAAACTGAACTTAAAACACTGTTTTATGTATTCTTATACTTTATAGTGTTAGTAGGTGTATGAGATCAATTTTATATTCTCAGACCCAATGTTTCCTTTAAATATCACTCAACACATTAATGACATGTAGATGTGTACCGGTACCATGTATGTTCTATCTTTCAGATTCAATTACCTGCATACGGTGTCCTTGGGATCAGTGGCCAAATCCTGAGAAATCTAGATGTCTCCCAAAATCAATGGAGTTTCTATCCTATGAGGATGCATTGGGAAGAACTTTAACTACAACCAGCATAATATCTTCACTTATTCCTGCTCTTATTTTGAGGCTTTTCATCTTGCATAGACAAACACCTATAGTGAAAGCCAATAATTACTCTCTAAGTTGTCTTCTATTGATGTCACTGTGTCTCTGCTTTTTGTGCTCTCTAGTATTTATAGGTTACCCCGACTACCAGAAATGTCTCCTACGTCAGGTATTATTTGGCCTGGCCTTCACTTTGTGTGTCTCAAGCATTTTAGCTAAGACTATTATGGTGGTGTTTGCTTTTATGGCCACTAGACCAAGCAGCAATCTGAGGAAATGGACCAGTCCCCAAGTGTCCTACATGATTGTTTTTACCTGTTTCCTTCTACAATTCATCTTATGCATCACTTGGTTATCTGTAGCATCTCCATTTCCACAATATAACACTAATACTAAACCTGAACTCATTATTGCTGAGTGTAATGAGGGGTCACCTATTGCATTCTGGACCATGCTAGGTTATCTGTTTCTTCTGGCCACCATTAGTTTCATTGTTGCCTTCCTGGCTCGAAAACTTCCTGACAACTTCAATGAGGCCCAGTTTATTACTTTCAGCATGTTGGCCTTCCTCAGTGTCTGGGTGTCTTTTATCCCAGCGTACCTCAGTGCTCAGGGTAAATACACTGTGGCCATGGAAATCTTTGCAATTTTGGCATCCAGTTGGGCTCTGGTGATCTGTATGTTTCTTCCTAAATGTTTCATCATAGTGTTCAGACCAGATAAGAACTGTCGCCATCTTATAATGAAAAATAAAAATTAAGATAGTATCAACAGCTCTGCACAGAATAAAGATTCATAAATATAAAATACATAACAGCACAGAACATTGATAAACAATATAATTTATTTATTTATGAATTAGCCCATGAATGGACTTTTGTGTCTCCGAATAATGTTTAATAGTGATGAAATCTACTTTACAGTATTTCTGAGAAAAATAAATGATTATGCTTGAAGATGATTATAGTTATTTCTGATATAAATAATCAAAATGGTAACAATTGGATTAAAACGACCATGGATTTTTAGGCTCTTATTTTCTATATTCTATTTTCCACATACTATCTATTTATGTGTATGTGTATATGTGTAGATATCAGATGATAAGTGGACTTTCAGAGAGCATTTATAGCTTTTCAGGTTGGTAGTGAGTCTGATAAGTCAAGGTAAGGAATTCCATCAGAAGGTGGTGGTGAGGGAGAAGTACTTTGAAAGGGAGAAGGATTGAAATGTAAAAAGGGGAGTTGCTGTTGAGGACAAATTGTTGTTGAGGATGAGGATTTTTAATTGCACTCTGGAGAGTATGCAAAATTTTTTCTCAAAAATTCAAGGAGGATTCTATCTGTAGTACTTAAACTTTCAGTCTATTTTTGGAATTTTGCAGAACACCTTAACAAATACAGCACATATATAATCTTCCATGCCCTCAATTGAAGCAAGAGATTGAAATTCAACCCTCTATATGCTTCAGCAATTTGAGGAACAGCAAGAATAGATCAAGACCTACACAGAAAACCAGGATATTTTAATTATTATTACATAATAATATTTTCTATGATAACAGGGCACTACTTTCTTACATAAAACAAGGGGAACAGTTGCAATGCACACTTGTGGCACTACAAGTGACAGCATGTGTTGTACCCCATGTGTATGCACTACAGTTTTACGGTATTTTCCTAATACACACTGGTCAAGGTTACCAGGAGGGGTCTAGTGCTATTCAGCATCTGGCTGGTCAGTTCTAGGTAAATGGGCCTGATTGTTGGTTCAGGCCCACCAAGAGGGCTGAGCCCAATGCTGAATAGCACAGGTCTCCTTCACAATGTATGGCCCGATGTTTCTAAGCTGGTTTTGTTGGGTAGTTTGGCATAAACAAACAGTGATTTAGGCATTTGCAAACCTTGACACTTCCAATGCGGTTTCAGCTTCCGGCATCCAAACAGCAGTATGAAAAATCCTGAAAACCGCATCCAAACCACAACAAACTGCTCCTTAGTATACATTCACACTATGCTCCAAATTGGTCCCATTAATAGTGGTCTCATTAATGATCATGAAGACCACCAGCTCTTACCAGGTTCAAAGCTGATTTCGTTTTATGAAGTAGAAATTGCCATCTGATGCTCCACACAGAAAGAAATACCCTAAAAATGCTCCATCTCATAACAATAATCTTACACAGCAAAATGAAACCGAGTTTCTGCACTATTACATAAAATTAGGAACCTTAGGCACCTAGTCCTTACTACTTACTACTTACTCCATAATCTTGCTCAGTAAACCTGTGCATCTCCAAGGAAATCTAGGCATACTCTAACAACCAAGGAGTGCGGTGGATCCAGCTCTGATTTTGCACAAAATCAGTGATTAAATATTAAAACATAGATTAAAAATGATCTATTTACAGCACTGCGTAACATGACCAAGTGTTTGACTTTGCTAACTACAGACCTATCTCTCTCCTTAATACTGACATAAAGTTGTACGCCAAGATAATATTCACACGATTGAACAGGTTCCTCCCGACTATTGTCCACTATGGATGAAGTGGGTTTCATCCCAGTGTTTCAGGCCTTTACTTGATAAAGACTCTCTCCTTTAAGGTTCACAATTTGATATTTAGAAAGTTGCAATCCTATTTTCTGAAATTCATCTGGAACGGTAAGACTCTCAGAATGTCCCTAGCAGTCCTTAAGACACAAAGAATCTGAGAGGAACCGAAATTTCCAGATATTAAGTTTTATTATTTTGCATCTCACCTGAGTCATTTGATGGCCACTTATGCCCCCTAACATACCATTGTTTGGACGGACTTGGGAAACCACTTTATTGGACTCCATTTCTTGGTTTCAATTTGGGGCCTTCCCAGTGCGGACCGTCCACCCGTGGCTAATTCCCTCTCCTCTCTTGAATTCTACTTATCTATCTGGGACTTTTGCAGTTCCATATTTCAACTATCCTCCCCTATTTCCCTCTTGGTGCTTTTATGGAACAACCCCAAATTTGCTTCAGGACACTCCTCCCCTCATTTTTAAAAGTGTATTCAAGCCAGGATTGGAGTTGGCCATGACCTGACCACTAATAATACCTGGGCCTCTATTTCAGACATTCAACAAAAATAAATCTACTTCTGCCCCCTTTTCTTTAAATTTTTCTAGGTCAGTCATTTTCTAATGTCCATTAGCTCAACTGATACCCTCTATGTTTGAAATCCCTGCTTTCCAAGCATATGATCTCTTCCAAATAGGGCGGTAGTTGGAGAGAGAGAGACTGTATCGAGAGATGATTTCTTTAGAATTGGTGCGATGACCGCTTGTTTAAAGGAGGATGAAAATGTGACAGTGGAAAAAGATAGGGTGAAGAGGTAAGCTATAGGTCGGCATAGATTGGAGGAGAGAGATCAGAGAAGTTGGGAGGGAATAGGGTCGAGAGGACAGGTTGTAAGGTAAGATGAGTGCAGAGACTTTGTCTGTAGTTACTGGAGAAAATGAAATAAAGGTGAATTGGGGAGTGTAGAGAAAGGTGGGTAGAGTGGGAGGAGTGAGTGGAAATTTCTTGTCGAGTAGTGTTGATTTTGCCTTTTGAAATTGATGGCAATATTAGGGGCTGTGAGGGAGGAAAGGAAGGAAGGGAAGGAGGAAGGAGGGGCAGGTCGGTAGAAGAGTGAGTTAAAGGTGGCAAAGAGGCGATGTGGGTTAGAAGAGTGGGTGAATATTAGAGATTTGAAGAATGTTTGTTTGCAATTGAAAGGGCAGTGCTGTAGGATGAAAGGATGAATTTATAGTGGAGGAAATTGGGATAGGAACAAGATTTCCTTCAGTGGCGCTATGCCATGCGGGAGCACTTTTGCAGGTAGCCGGTCTATTTGATGTGCCATGGTTGGGGTTTGGATAATCGGAAACTGTATGTGGTAGCTGGAGGTGCATTGTCTAGGGCTGAAATTAGTGTTTTGTTATAGAAATAGGCAGCCTGATTAGGACAGGACAATGCAGTCATTGGAGAATATAGTTGTTTAAGTGAAAATGAGAAGTGGATTAAATTAATTAGGTTTCATTGTGTATGTGTGGATTTGGGTGCAAGGGGATGGGCATGAGGTCAGGTGAGGCTGAAGGAAAGGAGGTTGTGGTCGGAGAGTGGGAAGGCTAAATTGGAGAAGCTGGAGATTGTGCAATAGTGAGAGAAGACAAGATCAAGGGAGTGCCTATCGCAGTGGGTGGGAGATGAGGTCCAATGGGGGAGACCAAAGGAGAAAATAAGTGAAAGCAGTTTAGTGGCAGAATAGACAGTGGGATTATCAATGGGAATGTTGAATTCGCCTTGTCTGAGAGTAGGCAGGTCAAAGGGTAGGAAATAAGTGAGATAGGCCAGAAAGTTGTCAAGGTATTAGGAAACTGAACCTGGGGGGTGGTAAAGGACAGCAACATGAAGATGAAACAGATAACGTAAACGGATAGTGTAGACTTCAAAGGAAGAGAATGAGAGGGAGGGTTCAGAGGGTATGACTTGGTAGGTGCAGCTTGGAGAAAGTAGAATGCCTGCTCCACCGCCTTGTCTGTTTCCAGGTCTGGGATTGTGGCTGAAGCAGAGTCCCTCATAGGAGAGAGATGTAGTGTCAGACGAGGTCAGCCAAGTTTCTGTAATGACGAGTAGGTTGACATAATTAGAAATTAATAGATCATGGATTGATGTAAGTTTGTTTCAAACAGATCTGGCATTCCATAGTGCTCAGGAGATGGGAAAAGAGGGTAGTGAAAATATGTGGATAAGATTGTCAGGATAGGAAGATTTAATAGCAAAATACAGCTAAATTTAACAAAATATAAGAAAGTATAAGAAAGTATAACCAATACATTACACAACACACAGGATCCATTAATCAGCCATAAATCCTGAAGTCTGTGTTAGCAAAGAGGCCGAGCGATACTGACCAGTGGATTTTTATACAGTTTGAGTTAACAAAAAACAATGATGATGTCACAATGTACACAAAGATAAACTAAGGTCTTTCTTCATTGGTTCAGGGTGTAAGATAGCCCAGTACAATTCAGTTCATAGGTCAGTTCAAACGATGCTTCTTCCAAAGGTGGGGGCAATTCACTCAAACAGCTGTGTACGTGTCTTGCTTCAGGAACCGCCTAAATCCAGTTTAAACAAACCTATTAACATGTGCTGCAGCAGTATTATAGAGTATCAATCTTATAATAATCAAAACTAGTGATCGCTTTGCCGCTGATACAGGATTTCTGCTGGTGAAGTGAGGATTAATATAAGACCAAACACCATACATTTCTTAGGACCTGAACCATAAATACCTTTAATGTAAATTTATCTTTGAATATATAGACTTTAAGTCTTACTAATCAAATGATGTGATTTGGAACTTCATTAAAAGTAAATTATTTACAAATGTACGTGTGAATGTAAGTCTATTTGCTGTGTTTACCTACATGATTGCGTATTTAACATTTGTAAACTGGTGCGAACGACTCACAATGGCACAGGGTTCTATAATAACCGATATTAATTAATTAAAGTTGCTTCATGCAATTATTCGACTTCGACAATGTGTACAGACTAGTGAGGAGGGAAGTAATAAAGGGAAAATCATAATCAGGGATGGAAGTATAGGATGATGGAGAAAGAAGAGGAATTTGGAGAGAAGTATGGTGACAGTAAACAGGAGAGACTATAAAGTGAGTAGGTGCATGATGGAGAGATGTGAATAAATGTGTATTAGCTGGGGTATGTAATGAGAAATTGGAAAGGAACAATTGATCAAATTTGTGCATGGCAATGGAAGAGGTAAAAGTACTCTACCGCCCCCTGGCTGGGGTTAATGGAGTAGGCAGTTTCTACCACACTGACAAAATGAGGTCCCAGAGGATGCTGACAGTTGGATGCAGAGGGTCCAGCAGCCAAACAGAGATGGTAACAACAATCACAATTGAGCTCAGTGGGTAGCTGAACAGATGTTGAAACAGCAATGACAGTTGAGCTCCGTGGGTCCCAACAGCTGAATAGAGTTGCCATAAGCTCTATTTCCATGTAAATTAAAGATACAGCCTACAAACTATACTACTGTCACGATCTGCCTGCAGCATACTGCTTTGCCTGGCAGCTCCTAACCTGGACTATCAGACTTTGCTATTTTTGTTAATTCTATGTGTTAACAGCAGTACCTCCATTCACCAGAGGTGCTGCTATTGTGCTTTATTCTTGTGCTTGAGGAGTTAACCTTTATGTTCACTAATTATCTCATGCACCTGGGTGTGTCTCATTCCCCTTATATATACCTGTCACTCCCAGCACACATTGCTGGTTATTGATGTCATATCCTGTTGTTGCACCTTGTGGATTCTTCCTCCTGCCTTGCTCCTTTGGTTACATGCTGCATGGAATCTGTTCATACCTCCTGCTTCCCTGCATTAGCTGTGTACCTGTTGGTTTCTGGACATTCATATTACTTCCTGCATCAGCTTGCACCTGGTATCTATGACTACTCTTGATTACCTGTTATTTATACTTTTTCTGCAAATAAACAGAGTGTTTTCACCATATTCTTGGCTCCTAGCTGTACTCCTGTATGTAACCGTGACAACTACAGAGAGTATTGTACACATGACAAACTCTTCCCTGCGTCCACTCCGAGCTGCTGGTGGAGCTGTGTATGCTTTTCAACATCTGGTGGACCTGTCCTTGCAGATTCCCCTTCTGGAACCTGGCTCTTTTTGTTCTTAATTCCATCTCTGAACGTCCATTATCCAAGGACACATGGACCTTCTTCCTCTCCCGCCCTACACCCGAAGAGAGCTCTCGCTCTAATAAATTGATTTCTCACATCATTGCGATGCCAAATACCTAATAGCTAATCACTGGTTAAACCCTGCCCCCCTAATAAAAAATACCTTCATGACAAACAACTGAAGTTTGACCTTGTCTGGGCCCACTGGTACCTTAGGGAAAGGAGCAAATCCTTATCAAGCTATGTCACACCCAATGCTACGTGACTTTGCACCCTTTTGCGGTTCCGGCTCTGAGCCACCACTGGTTCCTCCGGACTGGGCACCATATATCTCAAAAACATGTGGCAAGCTGTGTTATGTTTGTTTCATGTACATGCTGCTATATTATTAGTTGCAACTCAAAAGAACAGACAAAGGCACTCCAGTCCAATAATTACAATTATTTGCATAAAATCATTTTTACATAACCAGCATATTTTTTCACTGTCCACTTTTTGAAGAGGTCAAGAGGTGAAAAAGTGGACGGCGTAACGTACGTTGAGGATGTACTGACGTCATTGATGACATCTCAGAACCCGGAAGTGTCGGCCACATATGGCCCTACAGCCGCTGTGATCAGCTAATATCATTTATTAATGTGGCTCTTCATTTTAGCATATAACGATGCAGCGCTATTATAACAAAGACTTATGTGTATAACAGGGAGACTTTAATCCTGCATGACATTCCACAGGAAATTAGAGGCAATAAATTATATTATTTAGATTAGTCTCACTCAAAATAATAAATGGCACTCAGCATGAATGTGTAAAACTACTTGGGGTGAATGATATTATCACAACCTGAAGAATACATTGTTACAGTCAACATGAAAGAGCTGTGATAATGCCAATGAGACACGCTCAGTAAGTGCCAGCACTTAAAGGGATTGAAATATAGGAGGAGACTACTTAGTATTTTTACAATGGCAATGATTCCTTAAATCAATCACTTAGGGAGATTTAAATCCTGTATAATATTCCATAGGCAATTGGAAGCAATAAACAACACCATTTAGATTAATCTCATCCCTGATAGTAAATGGACCTCAGTGTGAATGTGTAAAACTACTTGGTGTGAATGATATTATCACCACCTTGAAGAATACATTGTTACTACTACAAACACACCTATGAACTACAAATGTATTTTGTATCATGACATCAAATATGTATGAGCACATTTCTTTGGATTGCAAAACCACTAATTTATTTGTATTAGATATAAAAATATTGCAGCAATAGGATTACTATTTGAAATAAACACAGAGATCAATGCAAATACACTTTCAGATAATATTGATGAATATAATGAGAAATGAGTAATTTCTTACTTTTTCGTAGCCACAATAATGAAGTTCCATCTTAATATGGGGGAGATTGATCCATGAGACAGCATAGAAATCCCCATTGGAATCATGGGTAAAGGGTTCTGTTATTTTTAATTTAAACAATTTTCTTTTCTTTTACACATTCTTTTGTATATTTTTTGTATTTCGCAAACACTAATCTCTGGAATAAAGGCAAATGTTCCAAATAATGAGAAAAAATATTCTGGTTATGTAAAAATGATTTTAAGTAACTAATTCTAATTATTGGACTGGAGCGCCTTTGTCTGTTATTTTGAGTTTCAACTCTGGTCTCTGTGTTAATAATGTTTAATCATGTTGGAAGAGCACCCCCTCTTTGATACAGTCCCTATAATTGTTAGTGGATAATTTACTAAAGAGGTTAGTCCTGATTCCTTGTGCGTTAACAATTTTTACAGCATGCAGCTCTATACCTGCCTCCTAGTGTCTACCTGTGACAGGATGGACCGCCTATGCCACCCTGTCTGTTGTTGCTGGAAACCGGCTGGGCTTACTTTGCCACTGCCCCCTTTTGTTATTCTGAATACGTCCCTCCTGCTGCAGTAGGAGGAGCCTGCTGCCCCCACTGAGCTCCTTTATGGCGTTTAGAACCACGTTCCTTCTGGGTTTCTGTTACTGCTAGTGTACTCCCGTGCTGGTACACTTGGGCTGGTACCGCTAACCGCTTACTATGGATCAGGGTTGCTGTGGATGGATCCCCCCTGGCCTAACACACTGACCAGAGCTGCATGGTAGTGGCAGAGCGGTGGTACTGGAGAGCTGGGTCCAACCTCAGAAACAGCCGGTGAAAGGATTAGATTTAGGGTATAATCTGCAGGTCACAGTATTACAGCAATATTGAAGAAGTTGTCAAACAGGGTCTTGAAGCAACGAGTGATGATTTATTTCTCAGGTGCCCTGACAAGAATAGTTCCACTGATTAAAGGTATCAGTGGTCAGGTCAGATGGAACATCAGAATGATACATTTCAGTGTGCAGGACAGTGCTTTTTATACAGATTTGGACACAGGCTGTTTTTAGAATCAGGAGGTACCGTTTACCAAAACATAAATTTACATGCATCGCAAAGCTAACAATATTTACACCTATCTGTGATAGCTTACAAATTCAATGATGTCCTGCATCTTGTTTTTAGACACAGGAAATCTAGTAGCAAGGTCTTAATTAACCCTTCCTGTCTTCAAAAGGCGTCACACATCAAGAGGGCTGATTAGCATGGGACCTTTTGTTCCAACAGTTGCAGAATACATATTCCCAAAGAAAGCTATAAACTTCAAACAAGTCATTTGCCCACATCACAATACACAGCAGACTTTCTAAACAAAGGCTCATTGTATCAGATATATACATCAGAAATAAGGTCTTTCCTTTAGCAAGGGTAAAACAGAAAAAGTTAATTTTATTCCCTGGTCTCAGAAATAACGATTTTCTATCTCAAAATATACACAATATCAAAAGTAAGTGCATTGGCAATTATACAAATAAGCGGCCTGCGCTATTTCCTTTAAATAAATTTATACCATAAGTTATTTATACGTGATCCAGTCACACTACCTTTGTTAAATTTTAAACTCTTAAGTGCTTTGTACCTGTCCACTCCCCCCTCCTTTCTACCAATCCTTCCCTGCTGCCTCCCTTTTCCCCATAGCCTCCCTTTTCCAATATACATATATGCTACCAGAACTCTTATTCATTCTCTCATCATCTCCCATCTTGCAACTTCCTACTATCTAGCATACCTGACACACATTTTTCCACATTTTAATCCATTGTAAATGCTGCTGCAAGACTGATCTTCCTATATCAATGCTCCACATCTGCTACTCCACTTTGCAAATCCCTACACTGGCTTCCTCTGTCCTCCAGAATCAAATTCAAAATAGTCACCCTTAACAAAAAAGCTCTCAACAACATTACTCCTGCATATATTTCAAATCTCATATCAAAATACTGTCTTAGATCTACCTCTGCCTTGTCTCATCTCTGGTAACTACCTCTCAATCCTGCCTACAAGACTTCTCCTGTGCTGCTCCATACATTTGGAATTCCACAACCTTCAGATCTTTAGACGCTTTTTACAAACCTATCTCTTTTTAAGAGGTGACCTTATCCACGATAACACTATTCACACCAATCCACCCTCACAACTATCCCAATCTCCACTCTGAGCCACATTTTCTCTTCTTGTTTCAGCTGTGCCCTCTTGCACTTAGAATGTAAGCTCCCAAATGAGCAGGGTCCTTCATACCCTTTGTTTTCATGTCTGCATTTATTTTGTCTACCTTGTATGTCCCTGTTTTATGCATGTACTGTTTTCCCTACTGTAAGGCACTGCAGAGCTCTGTGGCACCTTACAAACCTATGATAATAATAATATTAATAATAATAAATGATCTGATGAATGTTCTGTGTTGTTGCAATCTATCAGAGTCTCCCTGTCTTGACTCTAAGCAAAACAGGCTTATATATTGAAAAAGCACTACGAAATTTGCTGGCGCTATATAAATAAAAGTTCATGGTGTTGATGATGATAACGGTCCCGTTGGAGATATGGCAACTTTTCCACTAATCCTTTATCTACATCAATATCACCTTGAAAAAGACCTAAGGGTTGAAACGTGTCATCGACAGTCTGTTTCGCCCTAGAAGATAATGGACCTCCGCCTTTCCAGCTTCATCTCCAGCATCCTTGAGTCGCTATAGGATTTTGCTCAGCACATGTATCTAATGTCTCTGGATTGATAAAGGATCAGTGGAAAAGTTGCCGCCATATCTCCAACGGGATTGATATATATGCCTATTTTGGTTGAAGTCAAGTTTGGGAAACTCTGATCGATTGCAACAAAACAGAAGATCCATTGGATTATTTATTAATTTACATTGACAGTTCTTTGAGTTTGATATAAGTTTGATTAGATTTATATGTTGTTTTATTTGTATGGTGATAGTGTGTAGCGCCCATCAGGGTGAATTATTTTTCCTTTTTTATGTGTTTTATTGCAGAGTAAAGCAATAGCCCTCTATTCATCTTGTAGGCTGACACATTTAGTGGAGCGCTCACATTTATAGATAATTTTTGTTCCAATGAAAAATTCTTGTCCTCACCAACAATGCCCTCAACAGCACGAGCCCTTCTTACATTTTAATCCTCAACTGCAAATTGTTTTTCTTTTGCCCTCTCTGATGTGCCTCTGTCCGACTATCCTCTTTCAATTTTATAATCCCTTCCCACCTCCATCTAAAATACTTCTGATGGAATTCCTTACCTTGACTTATCAGACTTACTTTCAGCCTACAAAGCTTTAAATGCTTTCTGAAGGCCCACTTATACTCTGAAGCCTACTCATATACTCATACACATAAGTTGATAGTATGTGGGGCATTCTTCTGTTTTTAAAGCCTCAAGTCTGGACATGATCATTTGGGAAACTGCAGCATGTTGTATTTAATACTGTTAACCAGCTTTCCATTCAGTCAACTGTGAGTTTGTATTGTAAATATATAAAGAAGAGACCCAAAACCCTTTCAAATTGCAGAATCCATCTAGAAGTTATATCATACTGAAAAAGACAAAGAAAGTATAGAAAAGAAAACCCTAAAAAAATCCAAAATCATTTAAATACAATTGTTTCCGAGTCTCCATTTTGATGACTTATCATAGAAATAACTAAGATCATTTTTAGCACAAACATTTAACTCAGATATACTGCAAAGTAGAGATCATCATTATTAAAACATTATTGGGATAACAAAAAGTCTACCCAGGTCCCATAAGTCATAAATAAATAGAATTATATTTCATCAATGTTCTATGTTGCTATATTTTTCATATTTATTGATCTAACTTAATCTGTGTAGAGTTGTTGATCTTAATGTTTATTTTTCATTATGAGATGTCGACGGTTCTTATCTGGTCTGATCACTATGATGAAACATTTAGGAAGAAACATGCAGATCACCAGAGCCCAACTGGATGCCAAGATGGCAAAGATTTCCATTGCCACAGTGTATTGTCCCTGAGCACTGAGGGAGGCTGGGATATAAGACAGCCAGACACTGAGGAAGGCCAACATGCTGAAAGTAATAAACTGAGCCTCATTGAACCTGTCAGGAAGTTTTCTAACCAGGAAGGCAACAATGAAACTAATGGTGGCCAGAAGAAACAGATAACCTAGCATGGTCCAGAATGCGATAGGTGATCCCTCATTACACTCAACAATGATGAGTTCAGGTTTAGTATTAGTGTTATATTGTAGGAAAGGAGAAGCTGTGGACAACCAAGTGATGCATAAGATGAATTGTAGAAGGAAACATATAATAATAATCATGTAGGACACTTGGGGACTGGTCCATTTCCTCAGATTGCTGCCTGGTCTAGTGGCCATAAAAGCAAACACCACCATGATAGTCTTAGCCAAAACGCTTGAGACACACAAAGTGAAGGCCAGGCCAAATAGTACTTGACGCAGGAGACATTTCTGGTGGTGGGGGTAACCTATAAATACTAAAGAGCACAAGAAGCAGAGACACAGTGATATCAATAGAAGACAACTTAGAGAGTAATTAGTGGCTCTCACTATAGGTGTTTGTCTGTACAAGATGAAAAGCCTCAAAATAATAGCAGGAATAAGTGAGGATATTATACTGGTTGTAGTTAAAGTTCCTCCCAGTGCATCATCGTAAGAAAGAAACTCCATGGATTTTGGAAGACATCTAGATTTCTCAGGATTTGGCCACTGATCCCAAGGACACCTTATGCAGGTAATTGAATCTGGAAGATAGGACATATATGGTACCATTACAAACCTACATGTCATCACTGTATTGAGTAATGTTTAAAGTAGACAGTTGATCTGACTATATAACATTGATTTTATACATTCTACTAACACAATAGTATAAAGTATAAAGTATAAAGATAAAGTCTTATGTTCACTTTATGAAGTTTTTTCAAATGTACAAATATAAATATATATATTTTAGTCAAATTGATCCAGAGCTTACTTACTTACTTACATTACTATTACATATTAAATCAGAGCAGGCTAAGAGCAACTTAGAAGAATTTCACTGCCACATCTTTGCCGTCTTTCTGTCTTATTTTTAGTACTCTCAATACTCGGACATGTCATACATATGCTTTGCCACTAGGAGACACATCCAAGCTTCTGCATTGTGAGAGCATTATCACACCTCAGTTATGTTGACAACAGAGTGGTTGTAGATAAGGCTAACGATTATGGACAAGAGAAGGAAAACAATGGCATTTTAAAATCTTGTGCAGAAAAATTGATTTTTTTTCTATGAACTGAGCATAATCTTGTGTATAATTTTGGCAAATTTCCTATGTCATAATATATAGCATTTTTCTCTGCGGTCTAACCCTCTCTGGCAATTTATGACCTTACAACAACATTAACAGATCTAATGTGTTGTATTGTGCGTATATTAATGGCTCTCTGAGTCTACTGCTACTATAATGAACATTATGTTGAACAAAGCTATGTTAAAATGTTCTGTCAATCAAAATCTGCTGTGTAACTTGATGTATATAAGGGACAAAATCCAGAGTGCAATTTTGAACAATGTGCTTAACTCTATGTACTATATACACCATGTGAAGAGTAACCAATGCTACAGATGGAGCAGGTATAAGTCACACCAATGCTCTGAATGTGAATTAGTAGAACCAATATGAATTGACATGGTGCATGTTTTAAATGCTATCATGGGGCATGTCACATGATCTCATTTTTCAGACTTTCGAAGACCGCAACAAATATAAATTAGTGGGCAAAACCTTAGAATTGAGTCTCAGATCCTATATGGTGTTTATGCACCAAGAAGTTGCCGAATAAGCAGATTACTCAATGTGGTTCTGAAATTTTGGCTTTTTACTGTTTATTACCACATTTTTCTATATAATAATTAATGTCCATGGGCCTGATTCATTAAGGATCTTAACTTGAGAAACTTCTTATTTCAGTCTCCTGGACAAAACCATGTTACAATGCAAGGGGTGCAAATTAGTATTCTGTTTTGCACATAAATTAAATACTGACTGTTTTTTTCATGTAGCACACAAATACTTGATAGCTTATGTGTACACTGAAATTTAAAGTTGATATTTGTGTGCTACATGAAAAAACAGTCAGTATTTAACTTATGTGCAAAACAGAATACTACTTTGCACCCCTTGCATTGTAACATGGTTTTGTCCAGGAGACTGAAATAAGAAGTTTCTCAAGTTAAGATCCTTAATGAATCAGACCCCATGTGTTCAACATGATGTAAAATTAACACAGTACCAAACACTAACATTTTCTAAGACAAAAGTAGCCTTAGATGTGTAAACTTCATTATAGTTAAAAATGCTATCAGAAGGAGTCTCATCTTAATGATAGAACATATATCTCTTGCCACACTCACATTTACATGAACAATCGTTAAATGGACAGAGCATAAATGTTAATCAGTTGGAGTTGTAATAAGTCCATACAAGCCCTCGTATTTGTAGCTAAGTTTGGAGTCATTACTCAAGATATAATATGGGCATACTGTTTTGTATAATTATGCTTTAGATTACTTGGAATGTAGTATATGGACTCTAAAACATAACTCAAAACTATATCAATTTTAGCTAGACAATCTTAATTCGCAGTCCTCGGATGTTGTGGAGCTTACCCATCAACATGGATGGAATTTTGCTCTAAGTTGGGTGTTTTGGGCTGGTTTGGGACAGTGTATGGGCATTTTGTGTTGGACTTTTTTTGTCCCAATTTTGTATGTCTAAATGTTGAGAGGTATGCTAATATGCTGGAAGGGTTCTTTGTGAATTTTACACACTTTTGGGGAATACATTTCTATATGTTTCATAGATTATCTATTATCACTATCAGATGTATAACTTTTTCCAGTTCCAAAGTCTCTACTAGTTCTGAGTAGATCAGAAAGTCCTTGACTTGCCTGTCTGGTTAGATATTTCTCCTTGTAGACATTGGACACAATCAAAGCAGCAGACAGGTTGTCCTGTTCTAGCAGCTTTCCTGAATCCTGGAGGACAACTCTCACTGCAGACCGAGCGAGGGACCTGGGGATAATATGTAATTGCATTATGTTAACGTTATTTTTTTTGAAAAGAGAAAACATATTACTGTACAAGTCTAGTAGAAACAAGCAATACAGGAAGTCAGAACTGGGGACAACCACTAACGATCTCTTATGTGGGCATCATTTAATTCCAGAAGCCCTATAACCAGGGTTTTATTAAGCAATAGGCTGATCAGGCTGCTGCCTGGGGTAGCAAAGTCCCGGTGGTGCAGCCCCGCCGGGGTTTATTATTTTGTTTCCATTTTTGTTTAAAAATGTATGTATGGCAAGCAGTCCTGGGGCTGTCTAGCATCATTGGGACACCCGTGGTCTTCAAGGGTTGGCTCTGACAGACAGTATGCAGTCAGGCAGCCAGCCTGACAGCAAATGTGCTAACTGTTAGTTGCCTGTCAGTGCAGCCATGCTCCTCTTAGTCTGGTCTTGTGATTACCTCATCTCACTAGACTGGATGAAGTATTGTCTGCCCCTGCACTGACAGGCAGCTAACAGCATCAGATTTGCTGCCAGGCTGCCCGTCATGTAGAAGACTGCTGTGACTGAGGTAAGTGAGTCGTGGGTGGGCTGCTAGGGGGAGTTAATGATATTGGCTGCAGAGGGGGAGTTGACGTAATGAAAATGGCTGCATGTGGCTGGAATGAAAATGACTGTGGTGGGGGAAGGTAATGAAAATGGTTGCTGAGGGCTGAGGTAATGAAAATGGCTTCGGAGGGTAATGAAAATAGCTGAAGGGAGGGAAAGAAAATGGCAAAAGGACTGAAGGGGAGTGATGAAATGGCTGAGGGGTTATTAAAAAAATAGAGCAGCTTTAGAGGGGCGCATGATGTCTGTATTTTGTGGCAATTACAAGGATGCTGTCTGTGGTCTCAGCATTCACTAGAATGCTAAATACTAGTCAGAAGGGGCTGGCAGATGTTTGTATTTGATTATAGCTCTTTGACCACATACGTTCATATTTTGACTATATATTCCGGTGGCATGGCATAGTTTTGTCTCGCCATAATGTAGTGTTGTGTTTGGACTAAAGAGCCTAGTCATTCAGGGTTATTAGCATTTGGTCCTCAGCTCGCCAAAAAACTGGTAATGCAATGTGGATAATAAAGATAAATTTATTAAAACAAATATATATAAAAAGGTGAGAACATTACTCAATATGCAATATACATGCTACAAAACAACCATCTAGAAATAGAGGAACCACAATAGAGTATAGGTGCACCTATATAAAAAATGTGCACAATTGCCTGTTTCATCATGACCTGAGTTGTGCAGCACTGACTTGATAGTGTATATAGAACTGCGGAAAAGGCACAAATTGGTTGATATACCATTAATTTTAGGAGTCTGTGAGGAAAAGTGATTTTTACACTATTATCCGTGAATTGATAAAACCTCCACAATCAATTATTACCTTCTCCATTGAGTTTGAACATTTCACGATATCGTGAGTACTGAATTGTTATATGCTCATTTTTGAGACCCTTTCTAGCAAGGAACAGCTAAACAAGACATGTACTGTACCATCGGATCTTTTGTAGGATTTAATATAGTTTGATTTTTAATATAGGTGCACATATACTCTATTGTGGTTCCTCTATTTATAGATGGTTGTTTTGTAGCATGTATATTGCATATTGAGTAATGTTCTCACCTTTTTATTTATATTTGTTTTAATAAATTTATCTTTATTATCCACATTGCATTACCAGTTTTTTGGCGACCTGAGGATCTATTGCATTTTGCTTGTTATTATATTTTGTAGTTAGGGGGTTGCAGACCCCGTGCATTGGTCCCCTTGTTCACCACCATAATTTTGCGCCAAAAGGAATTTTCTGTCTTTTTTATTTATTTTTAGCATTTGGCATTATAATACAATTTTTTCATATTTTCAAAACAGCACCGGGACTTTCCAGAAGCCAGTTAGAAGACAACAACAAAGCTGCAAGAAAAAGCAAGAGAGAAGGGCAAGTATGCTGAAGAATACTCCTGAATATTCATATTTAGGAGTATTTCTCTACTTCTATACATTGGTAGTGGTGGTGGTTCGCGGGCACTATGGGTGGAATAAAGGGTTATATGAGGTATATTTATATTGCTGTGTATTTTAGGAGCACCCACCACATTCTACTAGGATTACCGAAGAAATGCAGTTTTTTACTTATCAATTGAGATAGAAGTAGACATATATCCTTGGCACATAGTGCTGGACTCTACAGATTGAATGGGTCCATCTGTGCTGGCATACATTAGACAAAAACAAAATCACTGTCAGATACCAAGCAGGAAATAAAAAACAATAAACCTAACTGCGGTTTATGCAATGAATGCATATAGAGTATTGAGAGATAGGTGTATATCTCACTGCCCTTATCTCCCTTTCTTTGTATATGTGATGCCCTTGTTAGATCTAAAATTCTGATCCAAGTCTGCCTGAGGTGTCAAGTACATCTGGAAACGCTTCAATCAGCTGGAGAGAATAGACACAGAGCAAGTTCTGTATACAAGGAATATTATCTGATTTATTGATACAAAGATACAAGTTTTTATAGCCTACTAAATAAATGAACCCTACGTCATAAGCATAGTCTATACCATTAGTCTATTGGATGCCCTGCTGATTAACTTTCTCATGTATTCTTGAGGTGTTTACTTTCTCCCCCTTCTAAGGACAGATGAGTCTATTATTTTTATCTCAAGGGGAGCTGGAGGTTTATCTCCTGTATGCCATGTCCAACATCAAGGGCACAGCTCCCACACTACGAGCTGAACATGAAGCTACTTATTGTTCTCATATCTTGATACATTCTTTAGGAGTTCTCTATCTCAGCTTAACCTCAAGGCCATGGGTTTACATCTTGTAAAACTGCAAATCATCAGAAAAATTAATAATCTCTTTTAGCAAATAATATTTCTATGCAAGTTGCAATAAATTGCTGAACAAAGGCCTTATGAGGCCTTAACAAAAAAACCATATTTAATACCCTGCATGAAAGTGTATTTGTATGAGTGATGGTGTTTTTGTATATATATATATATATCACTCTGGGTTTATTGATAATTGTATATTTGTATCTCATTCATATCCTATCTACACTATATACCGTATGGGCCTGATTCATTAAGAAAAGTAAAGCCAAAAAAGCAGTAACTTTGCACCTTGGCAAAATCATGTTGCATTGGAGGTGGATGTAAATTTAAAATGTGATGACAGATTTATGACAGATTTATAGTTGGGGTAGGGCATGTCCAAGATCAACTTTAAATTTCAGTATAAAAATCAAGTTATCAAGTATTTGTGTTCTACATGAAAAAAAAAGTCAGTATTTAAATGTGCAAAATAATAAACTAATATTCACCCCTTGCATTGTAACTTGGTTTTGTCCAGGAGAAAACTTACTCATTTTTTAACTCACTTTCCTTAATGAATCAGGACCTATGTGTCTGTAATATGTCTCATATCTGTATATCAATCTCTGTGTAAACTAAACCCATTTTTTAGTAGAAGCACATAGATGTGTGAGACAAGATAGCGGTGTATGCAGAGGTACACATGCTTGTAGTGTGTGACGGAAGTAGATAGATGAATCGTGGTCATTCCTTACTAAGTGTAGATTAGGCATATGACTGCAACTAGTACTACACTGATGTGGAAACATGAGATTACATGTTGTGACATCTGACTATTTAAATTATTTGCTTGGAGTGCATTAGTGCGTATTTTGGAATGTATGTCGCATTGTATTGGGAGGGGCACATCTTTTTACTCCAAACAAGTGGACTTGAATTATCCTGCTGTTCAGAGTGAAACCAGACTTGCCCCTATACTTTTAATGTGACTCTTTCATTCATAAATTCACAACTGGCGTGTGACTTCTCAGCAACCAGACAGCTGTAGTATTGCCTCCCCTGCAGTTGATCTCTTTTGATTCAAACCATCTTATTTAAGGAGTGACACGTAAAACAAATGAAGCCCAAATAGGGCTGAATGAAATAAAGCCAGAGGTTATATTATTTGGATCAGCACTTGGTGCAGTGCAGCGATTAACAATTTTAGTTGATCAGCCACTCAATTATATATTCCTCTTCCTGCTTCCTGTATTCCATTCTTCCTATTGGATTTTTCACCCTAACATCCACTTATTGGTTGCAAAGTTGATGTCTTCACCGTTTTTAGTTCCTCTGTTTAATATTTCCTATTTTCAGATGAGGCCAGAGCTAGGAGGTACAAAGCAGCGGTCTGCGATCAATATGTTGGCGTCGTAGGGTTTGAGAGGAGTTGGGCCCTAAAGCGCTGACTCCTCTCCCTTAATTAAAGCTGTAAGTGCTGAACTTGTCATTTCAGGGAGATCCGGGCCTTGCCTTTATTGGGGGTCCAGAACAAGCCAAAGGAGGGGGCATAGGGGCTCTGTGTCCCATGAGGCACCAAAGGGTATGGAAGGTATTATTATTATTATAGTTTGTTTTATTATTATTATTTTTATTATTATTATTATATGTTTACCATGTTTGTCATATTACTAGTGTTTTTTACAAAAAGTTGTGTTTTTTAACTTAACAAAATTCCTGGAAAATATCTGAAGAGACTGAAAACAACATAATGAGGAGCTTCATTCACACAACATATAGTACAGGATTTTGGATACACAAGTTTGACATGTCAATTTTTTTTCTGGAGCTGCGCTTTTATATGTTATTAGTTTTATTAGCAACAAAACATTTTTTAAATATATTTTTTACATTAAATAACTGAAGTATTTTGGTCTTTGACAGATTAGACAGGTATAGATTGTTAATGATAAAATTATATGCTATATGTGTATATTACTGTCACTATAAATTAGTAGACTTTGAAGTAGAATACAATTGATATATTATTATTATTATTATTATTATTATTATCTTTGACTTATAAGGCGCCACAAAGGGTCCGCAGCGCCGTACATTACATATACAGAAAACAGAACAAGACACAACATGATACAAAAATGTATACAAACACAGGTGACAGGGTAAAGCAAATCAGATTATATCTGGGACAAATAGTGAAAGGGATGGTAGAAATCAGCAAGAAGAAGGCCAAAGCTTAAGAGGACAGGGAAAACAGGGCTAGCGAAGCAGGCCAAGAGGTATAGAGGGTGAAGGAATAGTAGAAGCAGCACACAAGGAAAGAGGGCCTTGCTCATGAGAGCTTACATCCTAAAGGGAAGGGGGAGACACAAATAGAGTGGTACTAACTGGGGGAGAGCAGGGGCGCACACAGGATTGTCAGGGAAACCCCCCCTGACCGAAAAAAAAAAAAACACGAGAGAGAGCATGCGCAGCAGCTCCGATTCGGCAGCGCTGTCCTATACAGCAGCTGCGGCGCTGTCAAAGAAGCGTCTGTGGCGGTGCTGTATACAATACAGCACCGCAGCGGACGCTTCTTTGACAGCGCTACGGCTGCTGTATAGGACAGTGCCGCTATGGTGGCCACTTAGCGCAAATGGGGGTTTCTGGAGACTCAGAAACCCCCCCTGCGAGCGCCACTGGAGAGAGCCAAGGAAGTTAGGAGGAGGACTGGTAGACTTGAATAAAGAAATGAGTCTTAAGGGCACGCTTGAAGCCTTTGAGAGTAGATGCTAACCTGATGGAACGTGGAAGATCGTTCCACAGTAGGGGAGCAGCCCGGCCAAAGTCCTGAAGACAAGAGTGAGAGGAGGTGATCAGTGAAGTAGTGAGGTGGCGGTCACAGGCAGAGCGGAGCGGGCGGGTAGGAGTTTAGGTAGAGATGAGATTGGAGATGTAGGGAGGGGAAGATTGACTAAGAGCTTTAAAGGTGAGGATGAGGAGTTAAAATTTAATTCTGTAGGGTATGGGGAGCCAATGTAGTGACTGTTGGAGGGAGACTGCAGATACAGAGCAGTGGGAGAGAAAAATGAGGCGGGCAGCAGCATTGAGGATAGACGTAAGAGGGTCAAGGCGAGAATCTGGTAGGCCAGAGAAAAGGAGGTTACAGTAGTCAAGGCGAGAGATAACAAGCGAGTGAACAAGGGTTTTCATGGTGAGAAAGGGACGTATCTTAGATATATTTCGAAGGTGGAAGTAGCAGGATTTTAGAGGTACAGAATGTGAAGCTTGAATGAGAGGGAGGAATCAAGGATGACCCCATTTTTGTTGTCTTTCATAATTTGATAGAGAAGATAGGTACATATGCCTTTACTGATTAACTGCTTGATTCACATGTACTCTATACCATTCACATAGATTAGCAGTTACATATTTAAATAAAAATACACCTGTGTAGATGGACTGAAGTTTCATCTGAACTCTCACCTGTTGACCTCCCATGGGCCACAGCAACAGGCTTGAGTTGATTGTCAGAGCTTTTTCGGGAATTGCTGTAGGGCTATAATTGCCAATCTGAACTTGCTTTACAGTCCCTTCTGGACTCAGTTGCCAGTTCACAATACGATAGACTGAAGGTAGGTCTCCATTCTGATCATAGTAAAAGTAATCACCACTACTTAGAGTGAGCTTGACTCTCCTGATATAGTGTGTGAGCTGTGAGGATTGGGAGAATAAGAAATTTATTTGCTGACTGGAGCAGAAATAATAAATTAAATACACTTATTGTTCCACAAAATGATAGTCCTTACTCAACAATATTGAATAAAGATAAATTGATCAGAAAAATAAGTCAACATAAAGTGCAAAATCAAATTTTAAAATTCTGGTAAGACTGTCAATAGTTGTTTCACATTTTCACATTTTGTAAATGAGGCAACACGGTAATGTATCCGAACATTTCATAGAGTTAAATTAGTTCAGTAATTACTAAATTGAAAATGCTACATTTTATACAACTAAACACCTGCCAAACATAAATAGTATATATGGAAATCCTTTTTTAAATTAGTCATACTTATATTATCCTCCTAAACCTATGACATAATATTACCTGCCAGGGTTTGAAATTCCAAATATCTGCACAGGTTCCATATGAAAATGGCCCTTTGCCCTCCTTGCAACTTTTCAAATCTTCCAAAGCTTTAGCCAAAACAGTTACAGAAGTGTATGTATAATAAGAATATTTTAAGCTGCTGATGTAGGTGGAACTGTTCATGACACCATCTAAAAGTTCTTCTCCTGTGCATTCTCTTAATGGGGTCTCCAAAGAACCAGAAATGTTTTTCCAATAAAAAAAATTGCAATTGAAAACTTTCTCCCAATACAGATTCACCCAGTTTCCCCCCATAGACTCTGAGGGATGTATCTGGCTGAGGAACTGACTTAAACCTGGTACCACATGTTCAACACCAGCTAAGCCAAGAGTTCCAGATAAGATCTGAAAATATTTTTTTACTGATAATAAGGGAGACCTGGACCAGCCTACATTTCCTATTAAAATCCTCCCTGTAATGTTCTGTTTCAACATTTCATTCACAATAGGAACAAAATCAGCTTCAAAAGAGAACACAATGACAACCTTAGCTGCTGACTCCTTAATAACTTTGACTATCTGTGGAGCATTGCGATTTGGTTGACCTAGACGAATATATTCAGTAAAAGCTACACATGCTCCAGCCTTGATTATCTCTTGTTTTATTGGCTGAATTCCTAGAAGACCATAATCATTGTCTGCAGCAACAAGACCAATCCAGGTCCAACCAAAGCTCAAAACAAGTTTTGCCAGTCCCATAGACTGTAATTTATCATTTGGAACAATCCTGAAGAAAGATGGAAACATCTTCTGGTTACTGAGCAGGGAAACACTTGAATATGGACTGATCTGAAAAGGAAAAAAGGGATATTATACACATTAATGGTACAACACTGTTTTTTCATTTGCAAAGCAAACCTACTTCATTTATCTAATAACCACCTATAATCTGGGTGAGGTACGGAATAATGGTGCTGATTGCACTGACAAGACAAGACAATACTGACATCTTGAGTCCGGACGACTGCTACCCCGACAAGGATCTATCACGACTCTTCTGTGAAACTACTTGATGCAAACACGAAGAAAAAAGACGCCGGTGGGACTGGATGACGTCAATGACATAGGCGACGCTGCTAACGCTATTCTTAAGGGACTAATGAAACTATGAGGCCATGTACAATGTACTTTACAAAGGGTTGTACATTGTACTTGTGTATTGTGAATATCATGTAACGGTCCCACTTGTAAATAATAAGCACTTTTTATTTTAACTGTTACCTCCTTATTATGTTTATGGTTTGTGTACTGTGACTACACCTCTAATATTTCCCAATAATAATGCTGATATTAATTCATTTACTTAATTAGGTTAAATTAATCTAATCCTGCAAGCAGGTTTAAGCAGCAACAAAAACTTTATCAATAAAGATTATTATACAGATAAAATAATATAGATATTATTATACAGTGAATTAATTATCATAATTAATGCATTATTTATTAATATATATCTATTAGCCTCTAAGTGTTACAATATTATGAATATACAATGTTTTCAAACAAAGTATAAAGGTCATTTAGATTATTGATGTAAGAAGTAAGGACAGAGCAGAAGAATAGGTATGGAGACACGAGGGAAGAGGGGCCCTGCTCATAAGAGCTTACATCCTAAGGGAGGGTGGACAAATCAGACACAAGAGGGAGCTGGTGATGCCAGGGGAGTGAGGGAATAGCGAGCAGAGTAGATGAGGGGTTAAGTGGACGGTTGATAAGCTTTGAGGAACAGGTGAGTTTTAAGTGCTCGTTTGAAGGAGCACAGATTGGGAGTGAGATGGATGGAACGAGGGAGGTCGTTCCAGTGCAGTGGGGCAGCTCGGGCGAAGTCTTGGATTCTGGAGTGGGAAGTGGTAATTAGAGTGGAGGAGAGGCGACGGTCATTAGCAGAGCGCAGGGACCGGGCAGGAGTGTGAATGGTGAGGAGATTGGCGATATAGGGAGCAGTAGACAGGGAGTGAGCCTTGTAAGTGGTGATAAGGAGTTTGAAGAGGATTCTGTAGGGGATGGGGAGCCAGTGTAAGGCATGGCAGAGAGGGGAGGCAGAGGAGGAGCGGCGTGAGAGAAAGATGAGTCTAGCAGCCGCATTGAGTACAGAGCGGAGGGGGGCGAGATGTGAGAGGTGGAGGCCAGTGAGGAGAAGGTTGCAGTAGTCGAGGCGGGAGATGATGAGTGCGTGGATGATGATTTTGGTGGTGTCTTGTGAGAGGAAGGGTTGGATGCGGGCGATGTTGCGCAGTTGGAAGCGACAGGCTTGAGTAAGGAATTGGACATGGGGGGCAACATATAGCAGTTATTATCAAAATTACTTAAAAGAAAATTCCATGTCTTTTGCAGATATTTATGATCATTGTGAATGGTCTGTAAGCATGTGTCATTGCAGCTAATTGTAATAACATGAATATGCAGTAGTTACATTTAAATTTTAAAGGTCATTTAGTTTTTTGATATGGCAGTACAAAAATTAAGCTGACGATTACTGATGTCTGTGGTATCATGAAGGAATATTGTGCAGAATATAATTTAGGTCCACAGAGGCTATATGGTCAGTGGGTTAGCAGTGATAAATGTAATGATCAGAAAGAAATGAGGTATGTAGTGTAAGTGAATCATTGTGTTCCCTTATAAATAAGGCTGGTAATTAAAACTGGCAAAAATGCAAAATATGCAAAGTGTCATGGAGTACAAAAAAAAATCAAGTAAAATATATGGCTTTAAGTAAGATTAGCTTGCAACTATAGTAATAAAATGTAACATTATACCCAGAGTAATAAAATGTTTCATTGGTAAGACCTCAGAATGATGAGATGACCAGTTACTAAACACTTGTGTTGAATAATGCACGCGACCCATTGGCACAATACTTATGTTAACTGGTCTACTGTACACTGAACAGTTTAATAATTATTGACATAGATGTTGTAAATATGTATTAAGGTCCATAGGTGATTTCTTAGCATTGCCTATGTATCAATCAGATTGCTATTACAATGGGGTATGTATGTTGGTACCGGGAGGCAACATCAAACCTGTTTTGGTATAGATAATGCACATGTTCAAGGGACACGGTTAAATATAACACTCCCATATTACTGACCGTAGGGCCTAGTTGACCAATGTTTCAACTTAAATGTTGCATTTAGGTCCTCTGGGATGAATGTCTATATCCATTTGGTCTCTGTTGTATTTATCTTTTTGATTTAGTTACACCCTTTCCTGCCTTGTCTCTATAATTTCCTTACCTGGCCAAAACCCTTGTATGCTAAATAAGAGGTTGACCAACAATAAAGCTTTCATTAAAAAAACCCAACTTGTGCATCACAAACTGGAAAGATTAAGAACTTACAAGTGATGAGACATTTTGCAGATAAAGGTAAGAACATACATCAATTAAGATGTTAACTGACTGACCACATTCCATCCTCTTCAGAGCAAGTCTTGTTGCCTAGCAATGAATGGACACTGTGCATCTACTGAGCGGCTCTTGATTTGGAAAACGTTGTTCTTAGTGCTTTCTTGTGTTTCTATTTGGATACTTTTTGCTGGCTCACTGCCCCTGATGACAGTCTGTATGTAGAATAAAATGATTGTTGGGATTGGATTTTGTTGACTGTAGCCTTACCAGTCAGTCAGAAGGAGACAAAAGTTAAAAAAAAAAAAAAAGAAAGTCAAGTGCGTGAGGGGCTAGGAATTGGGACTTGCAGGAAGGAGGGCGGTAGGCTGAAGCTGAAGGGTCCATTGACTATACTCTGCCAACAAGAGTATGCAGGACTGTATGTGTGTGCAGGAATGTGAAAGAGGTCAGGTGACTCATTGCATAGCCTGAACGCTAGACCCCAGGTTAGGAAAGTTTTGGGACAAGGTTGCACTTATGGTATTTCACTGAAAATTTTAATTATATTTTTTTGTGGAATTGCCCTCTTTGTATAATATTCAAATGGAGAAGCTTTGACATTATGCTGAAAAATAATACTATGCTATAACACCTGTCTATAATATCATTGACTACCTCATTAAAACAAAGTTGCTGAAAATTTAACAAATCAAACTCACATCCATCAAAAAGGCCAGAAATAGAGGAGGGAAAAGGGTTAACAACACATAGGGCTAGATTTACTAAGCTGTGGGTTTGAAAAAGTGGGGATGTTGCCTATGGCAACCAATCAGATTCTAGCTTTCATTTATTTAATACCTTCTACAAAATTACAGCTAGAATCCAATTGGTTGCTATAGGCAACATCCCCACTTTTTCAAACCCGCAGCTTAGTAAATCTAGCCCATAGTGTTATTTTATTGTACTATAAACTTGTCCCTATTCTGTTAAAAATGTTTACTTGCTAATTACTGTATTTGGCGATATGTGATTTATTTATAATGGTAGAAATCATTTCATGGTTTTTAAATACATGTTCTTCAAACTTCTCACCTGTGGGTATCTGAAAGCCCCCAAAACATTAGCCAAGATGATGGAGTTTGCAGAAACTCTGGAACCAATAACGGCAGCAAAAGATGGTCTAGTATTACACCGGCTGTTGGAGGAGAGTGTGGTGACCTCATTTAAGAATTGTAAAGCTCCTTGTAGTTCATAATGGGGTATATTACATGTGTCGTACATCTGGAACCCCAATGTTACATTTGAGAGAATATTGGGATCCCTGTTGATCTCTTCAATGGTGTGTATCAGAGTCTGAAGCTGTTGGTAGAATTCTAAACTGTACCTTTAGGATAGAGAAAAGATTACGTAAGACGTTTTACCTTTGTTAATTTTCATTTATATTACATTAAAGTTTGTACAGTATCTGCTAAACTATGATCTTATTACTCAATGACAATTCAATTGTTGGAGCATTTATTGAGGCCGGTAATGATATTAATTTATATAACCTATTTGCAAACTATATTTTGATGCAGCTTTTAATATTTGTTCAACATCCAACTTTCATATTGATTCTAGTGTTACAATGTGTAGTAAGGGAAGAAGTAAATTACCATAAATAATTATTTTTGCAAATATACCTGCTGCGATCCTAATGTATTTTAGGGTATACGCTACTTCCTGGTCTTGGAACAACCCATAAAAGGGGGATGCACATAAAATGTATTTGTTGGTAAAATGTGCAGGGGAAACAGAAAAAGCATCACATTAAAGTCCAACCTGTTTCTAATTTAGGACCGTGTCTCACCACACTGCCCCATCACCCTGTCCATACTCCAAACAAAACTGTTCTACTTGGGGCTACTGTCTCTATTCCCCCCTCACCACTAGAATGTAGCTCTCACCCTATGTCTCAAGTCTGTCACTCTATCCCAGTCTATCACATATGTTCTTTGTGATGCCTGATGTTGTTTTATTCTGTATGTTATGTGATTGCTTCTGCTTCAGTCAGTTACTTGAAAGCTACAGCCTGTGCTAGGCAGCTTGTTTACTCTCCACTGTGTTTCAATCAAATAGAACATTTGCAAAATGTCTTCATTTATCAGCCTACATACTACTTATATGCAAAGTGGTAGTGCTTTAAAATGATGCAACAGCTGAAGGCTGTTCATTGGATGGAGGTCTGAATGAAAGGAAATGTGGTTCCATTCTTTGTATGCATTGAAAAAGTTCAATGTGAACGAAACGCGTCTGAGATTTATTAGAGGTGGTGAATGTGGAGCCTTGGTCCTCAGTGAAAGAGAGCTGTATCGTATATTATATCTTCCAATCTGTAAAGCAGAGCGCTGCTTGCCCTATGCTGAAAGGGTTTACTATATTGTTTGGAGGAGATGTGGAGTGAGAGACGAGAAGAATCAGGTGGCCACCTGGGTTTGTTATTGCAACGGAGAGGGATCTATAAAGACTGTTTTAAATTACTATCCCAGGGTAACTGGGTAAACTGAAAATACTTCTTTGATTTATGTGCCTTGTACTGTTTGCAGATTTGAGTTCATTATCTCTTGTCACGAACACGCTCCGAGCTGCCGTGACTTTGGGGTGTTCACTGTACGAGGTCACACACAATTTCAGCCCACAGTCTCTCACTACCTATCACACAGGTTATAGACCTACGGAATCGCCCCCAACACAGCGCCCTCACACCCAGAGACACTTCAGGTTCTGCCACCAACTATTGAAAATGGGCAATAGGACCACAATATACTGTTCTACACTGGCACACAGGCTTCTAGTTATGCACAAACTAGCAAGACCCACCTCAGCACACACAGGGTTAACTCTTCACACCTCCAGACTGTTACACAAATGTAAATACAAGCACACACAGCTTGTTAATCAAATGTATCAACAGATCACACACTGGCATTCCAAGGGTTAACTTGGTCGAGCTATGACTCTTCTAAACAGGCTAATGGATTCGTTAGAGTATCAAGGACGCAACTTATTAAATTATAGATTTAATATACAAAAATACAGGGCATACAGGTAAAAAAATAATGAATAACAATTAATGGACATAACAAGCAAAACAGTTTAAAATAAAAGAGATAAACTTACAAAGTATAACTTACTTATAATCTGTATGCCTGGGGCAGGCAGAGAAGATGGACAGTCCTTTAATTAGATTCATTCCCCAAGAAGTTGACAGTTTGTTCTTTCAGAACACAGGTTTTTAAGCAACATGAAATGGGATGGTCTTCACAGGGACAGCGTTTAATGCTAATCGGGGGTTGTGGCCTGGGACACTTTTTCAATCACCATTTACATGTTTCCTGATTTCTAACCAATTCTACTATGTGATATATTTTTTCTGTAGAGCATTACTTCAATCCAATTTTATCATTAATAAATCCCCTGTGACTTTGTCCATCTTTTAATATCAAACACGCCTAAGTACAGTGCATTCGCAGAGCTTACACTCCTTTCCTTCATTTCTCTCTGGGGCAGAATTCTTAATTTAACATATGAGCTGCCCTTCATCATGCTATTGAGGAATATGTGGTTGATCACTACTTTTATTGATTTTAAGTGGCATATTTTAAAACTGAATTATTTTTGTCTATACAGTATTACATATAGGCTATATCAGCACATGGCCTCATTGAGCCAGACCACATGCTGAGCGGTACCTAAAAGTCTATTCAAGTGTCACAAATAGTCTAGATCTCACCCCAGAAGTCCTTTGAACCTGCCACCCCCCAGGTGACACTTCTATCTTTACACACTAGGATGTGCAAAGCCATCCAATAAATTTATATCCGACTCTCTGACTTCAAATTTTACACTTATAACTCAACTTATCAATGGATTCCTTTGACATAACATATTTGCACTGCAGTTATGATTTTATCCCTTATAAATAACTGCAAGCTCTCCATGTTCTCTCAAGACTCCTGTTATATGCTGGGATTGTCAGCCCTAATGAAGAATTATGTGCATTGAGAGGTTCATTGCTGACTCTCATGGAAAGTTAACTATTTGTTGACGGATTCTTGACACAGATAGCTCTTAAACTATTAACACTGGAGAGGAACTGTTTGTTCTGATTGCTCCCTTTGCCTACTATATGTTTTGTCTTTGAAACCGTTTTATCATGTCTGTTGATTAGAGATCATTGTCCGGATGTTACATTTTATTGTGTTTAATAAATATTTTGATTATATTATATTGCAGCTTGTGTTCATGTGTACTCCGCCCTTTGCATAAGGTTTTTTTCAGCTATATGGGAATATAGAGTGCTGCCTATTTCTTTTTCTTTGGATTTTTACAATCGATGCATAAAAGAGTGTGCTCCCAACAGAAGACATTTATAAGCCCTAGTTGGTATAATAATATTACGTCAATACATATTGCAATATTTTTTTAACTGAAAAAAAGTTTAAGATTTTGCTATAAAGTATTGCAGCAATTAGAAACCACTTATTTTAGTATTTGACTGAAATAAAATAGTTTGAATGTCTGTCTGAAATAAAAGACTGTCGCCATTTGTATAATGTAGATTACAAAAACTAAACTATTGCTCTGCAATAATTCCTTTCAAATACCTATTAAGTTGTGAAGCTGCAACAGGTTTTGTGGAAGAGACCCTCTGCACTAGACACTATTGATACATATAATAGACCCTTTATGCTACATTTAATTCTCTTAAACAACCCATACTGTTTGATTTGTGTGATAGGGTGCAGTCTTAGTAGTTGAAGCAGCATATAGTAAGAGGGAAAATAAATACTGTTTATGAGGAGCATTCCTGGGGTACCATTATTAGGAGGCACAATTGATATCCACAGATTATCAGATTAGAGACATATATATGTGTACTAGCTACAAAAGGTATAAAAACTATAGATGTTCACTGACCCCCGTGAGTTGGTTTTGACTTTGGTTTTGGATCTGGATTAGCTTTGCGTGTTGGTTTTGGTATTGGCAAAACCGTCCTCGTGTGTTTTCATTTTTGTTTTGGATTATTTAGGAAAAACCTAAAATATGCTAAAATCACATAATTTTGCTCTTTTTTCCCCCTACATTATTATTAACCTCAATAACAATAATTTCAAGTCATTTGCAGTCAATTTTGACCACCTCACAGAGCACAATATTATTTTCATACACTTTCAAACAAATACTGCAGCGACCTGGCTGGATGGTAAGCGACAGAGCAATGACACAAACACACGGCAGTTCCTAGCACATCTTGGACACATTGGCACACAGCAGTGGTAGAAAAGAAAAATGGGGGTCCGCCCGCCCTAACACCCACCAACCGTTATGTTGGATCTTAAAAAGGAATCCAAAAATCGTGAGATCCGACGACATAACAATGACGATTTGACTCGTTTTCAAATCAGAGGGTGGTCGAAAGTCCCGAGCCAGCTTGGCTCGGTACTCGGATCTGCTTAGTTTGAGTGTGTTCGGTTCTCAGGGAACCGAGCCTGAGCAGCTCTAGTAAAAACTCTGTTTAAACAGACAAATCAATACTCTATACAAGTAGATCAGTATAAAGAGCAGTGTTTATGTAGCAGCACAATACACTGAGCACTATAGAACAGTCAGGAAGACTTTGAGTCTGGAGAGCACAGAGAGAGGTTTCTCCTTTCTTGAAACCAGGATAAAGAAACAGTGAAATATAACGTTGCAGGTATAGTGATATTAACTGTTGATAGGATAATCTACCAATCACAAAGCTAAATTCAAAATGTTGTAGAAGCAGAAGATCAGTTACAGATTATATATGAGCAGAAATAATGATATATCTGGATGCAGGAAAGTTAACAGCTTGTAGGGACAGGTAAGTGTAGGAGAGAACTTACTTCTTAAAGATGGCACTTGTATTTTAGGACTAACTAACTGAACTACTACTTATATACGGAGTCATATATAAATCAGACACTGAAAGAACATCAGTTATATCATAATATTTACTTACATTGTACACGAGGTCCTGGGTGGTCTCACATTGAATGTAAGTTTTTGGTAGATTTTGTCAACATGAATTCCTAATAAGACTCCTATCATGATGTCTCCAGGTTGTGTTATCCCCTCCAGCACTGACAGAGGTGACAGTCTGCATCTCTGATCCATGGAGCAGACGATTAAAATGTGAAACAAGATGACATTTATACACATGTTGTTAATACGGTCCATATTGTTTTAATTATCCAGTAGATAATCTGTAAACAGAAAATACACATCACTGTTCATGTTCAACTGTGTACTGTATGTATAAATGCAGATTTCAGGTATCAGATATTATCTTGTAGGACTGATGTGAAATCAGTCACTTACAGGCTGGTCGTTCAAGTTACCTGAGCATCCACAGGTGTGTAAAAGCACTAAAGTTATCAAGATGCAGGTTTGAAAAAGTGGAGATGTTGCCTATAGCAACCAATCCGATTCTAGTTATCATTTATTTAGTACATTCTACAAAATGACAGCTGGCATCTGATTGGTTGCTATAGGCAACATCTCTACTTTTTCAAAACTGCAGCTTTATAAATTTACCCCTAAGTGAGATGAACTAGTTTGACAAATACAAAGTAAAAATGTTATTTGATGTACTCTTTAGTATAGCCTAAACTCTAAAACACAGATGACCTTTGTGAATCTTATGATTTTTATATTATATTGTATATTCTGTATATTCTATATTTTAATTATGACTCAGAAGTGATCTCTCCTATAATTCCTGGTAGACTATCTATTACCCAGCCCGGCCCTGGTTACATGCACAAGTATAAAGCAAGCTTTATGCATTGTACCTATGAAGAGAGTGAAATCAACAGATGAGCTTAAAAAGTGAATAATGTGATCTTCTATGATGAAATAAAGCAGAGTTTTGATACTATATGGGTGTGTATAGAAGAGGGCTAGTGTGAGGTCCTGAATATTTTATTACACAAATTCTCCACTTGATAATGGTCTGATGTAGTGTTTGGGAGCTTACTAAGTGGCTATGGATTAGTCGGCAATAATAATTCAAGGTTAAGAGTTCACAAAGAGTTTCCCTAATAAAAACTACATTAATAGAATCAAACAAATCAAATTCATTATCACTGTCACAATTGATTGCCTTGGGCTTGTCACCATCTGGGTAAGAGTATATTACGGAGGTTTACGAACAAAGAGTATGTGTGTGGATGAGTTTCTATAACGAGTATGATGGAGATATAGTGA